>NW_026705579.1:300000-579597 GCF_029867415.1 Vicia villosa
TACTAAGGATTTTGAATGATCCTTTAGTGATCTAAGAATTAGTAACATGATTATTGCATGGAATGTCAGGGGCTAAATAAAGTGGGAAAGAATAAGGAGATTATTAGCTCTTGTTTCCATAGTCTTCAGCCAATGATTACTATTTTAATTGAAATTAGAGTGACTTATAGCAAGGCAAAATGGGTTAGAGATAGGTTGAAGCTCAATGGACCTTATCTTGACCACTAAATTAAACATGAGAATCATAGGATTTGGGTGGAATGGGAGGACAACAAGGTTGATATAAGACAACTAGATAGCACAGATCAGATGATTCATTGTGAAGTGGCTGATGCACATGGTACATTCCAATACTGGGTTACTGCAGTCTATGCTATGAATAAGTTGGAACAAAGGAAAAAGTTGTGGCAGGATATTGAAAGGATTCACCATCAGCAAAAGGGCCCCTGGTGTCTCATTGGAGACTTCAACAATGTTATTAAAGCCACTCACAAAATTGGAGGGAAGATTATGAATGAGAAAGAATATCAAGACCTTGGTAGCATGATGGGTAGAGTTGGTTTGTTTGAAATGGATAGTACAGGTGAGTACTATACTTGGCATAACAAACAAGCTGATGATTCCATCTATTCTAGAATTGATAAAGTCCTAGGCAATGTGGACAGATTCCAAACCCATCAGGACACTAGTTTGATTATCCTCCCACCTAATTTGTCTTATCATGCCTTAATTAGCCTTCAAGAGCCTACTAATGAAAGAAAGAAAAAAGTCAGTTCAAGTTCCTTAATTGCAATTGTGAGATGAAGGGGTATGCTGAAAGTGTTGCTAATAGTTGGAGGGAACCTCTGAGAGAAAGCAGGGGCGACACCACCGCCCGGCGACCTAGGGCAGCTGCCCGGACTCTTCTTTCTCTCGCTTGAACTTCAAAATCTCATCATAGTGGTTTCTCTCTCACTCAAGAAATTGGAATATCAGAGTCAATCGTCTCTCTCTCTCACATAGTGATCGAGTTTAGATGGCGAATCGTCGTGAGTTCTCCTTTTCTTTTTCTTTCACTTTTAAGCTCGATTTTCAATGCGAAATTATTGTTGTGATGTTATTCATTGTTGTTGCAGGTACTGGTTCATAAATCGGTGAAGAATTGTTGCAGAATTTATCGTTTTGTGCTATGCACACCAAGTGTTCGATGAAATGAGTGAACCATGTTCTTTTGTTTTTCTATCTTGAAATCTCTTGGTTGCAGGTCCGAGTTACTGTCCGATGGTTTAAATTAGGATACTCGAATTTCTGTGGGATTTTTGTAAGTAAAATATTTGGTATACTCGAGTTAATTGTTG
This sequence comes from Vicia villosa, assembly GCF_029867415.1. Taxonomy (NCBI): domain Eukaryota; kingdom Viridiplantae; phylum Streptophyta; class Magnoliopsida; order Fabales; family Fabaceae; genus Vicia; species Vicia villosa. Next base: position 301,338 of record NW_026705579.1, read on the forward strand.
GGATAATTAAGACATTTATGAATGTGACCTGATCCCTGCTTGTTTTTCTGCCATTTTGAATTTTTGTAGGAACCACAACGTTGAGAACTCAATTAGGATCTACAAAGAAGCTTTTGATGTTGTTTTAGTGGTAAGCAGTGGTGAAGCCTCGATGCTGTCTTCTCTTCCCGACGAAGTTGACGGTTACATCTCCATTTGCGGTTACGGTTCCTTCCTCTCCGGTTTCCAATAATTCTTTTCATCATTCTCTTAACTCTCAACTAACTCTTAACATTTCGCAAAGAAAAGTGTCAGATCAACTTTTCCAATTCTAACCAACTTCCGAACAGGCAGATTAACCGGTTTCCGCCGTCTCTTCTCCGTTGTAGGAGCTTTCTTTTTCACTCATGGAATCACCAACCTTAAAACTCAGGTCAGTTCTCGTTTTATTGTTAATGTTATTTGATAAATGGAACCGGAAGATATCGTTCTATGCATGAAATGGATGCCCTCTCTGCAGTGCCTTGTCAAGATGAAACAATTGTAATTATTGTTTTTCATATTAACAAAACTGAGGTAATGTCTTTTCTTAATTACTGTATCATCTTTTTTTCTTAATTACTATATTCTTTAGCAGTATCATCTTTTTTTATGAATTTCAATGTTCCTCTTTATTTCCCCTTATGAAGAATGCTAACAAGTAACAAAATATTCCTTTGACACAGTTTGGTGATTAGTTAATTATACTAGGACATAGTTTTATTTACTCATACGCATATCTGTTTGGCACACAAACTGCATTGAACTTCTATTTTAATGTGCAGTAATTTTTACGAGGCCTGATACTATTATTGTGTTACTTAAATTTTGTCTTCAATCAAATTCTAAATATAACCAAATTATTTCTTTCTTGTATTGAAAATAAAAAGGAGGCCAAAGATCTAATTAAAATTTTGTTGCTTGACATGTGAGAGATTGGAGATATAAAGGATGAAAATGGTATTGATGTTAATATTCATGATATTTTTCAGATGTAAGTTATATATGATATATATTGTTACATGGTACTTTTTGTTTACCATAAGTATTATTAGGGGCCTCTATAGAACATAACTGCCATTTATTCGAGCAGTTAGTCTCAGACCAATATTAAACATAAATTTTTGCCTAGGCTTTATAATAATTCTGGCTTCGCCAATGAGAGGAAGGCCTATCTGTACATTATGGCATCAGCTGATTAGACTTCAAACTGTCATGAGAAATGTTACCAAGCCTATATCTGATATCTCATCTAAGATTCTATAGGCTAGGGAGAACTTAGTGGAAGCTCAAAGCAACCTAGTTGCAGATAGAATGAATAAGAACAAAATAGTGGAAGTCAAGCAGTGAATTAAGGAAGTGATAAAATGACATGAAATTGAAGAACAAGTACTGCAACAGAGATCAAAGGTTGAATGGATGAGTCCACCGCCAATCACTCAGTCTATTGTCAGAAGTCGAAGAATGAACATCAAAAACAGTCTGGTTTGATGCAACCATTATCCATTTATGAATGGAAATACGATAGTATTTCTATAGACTTTGTGTCTGGTTTACCTAAGACACTGAGTAACTGTGATGCGGTTTGGGTTATTGTGGATAGATTGACGAAATATGCTCACTTTATTTCAATGAGGATGGATTATTCGATGGAGAGGCTTGCGAAGCTATATATTGAAAGGATTGTTTGTTTTCATGGTATTCCATCTAGCATTTTGTCTGATAGAGATTCGAGCTTTACTTTTAGATTTTGGGAAGGTTTGCAAAGTGCTTTGAGTACTAAGTTGCATTTGAGTTCAGCTTATCACCCGCAAATAGATGGTTAGGCTGAGAGGAAAATTATGTCGCTGTTTACGGTGATTTCCGGTAAACAACCGCTAGTCTTCCAAACTATAATAAATATGATTTGGTTACTCGCAGGATCGACTAGATTGATCCTAGGACACATAGTCAAAAAGATTGTTATCAATGTTCATTCGAACCATATTCATGATTCGTCTTCTTCAATAAGCATTGTTCGATTAAAGAACAAATAGTCTTGATAATCACTTTGTTATATGTAAGTGTGACTTCAACGAAAAGATAAGTAACATAACATATGAAATTAAAAGGACTATTAAAACGTAAGGAATCTTAAAATGCAGAAACGTTAAAGACTTTAAAGTAAATAACATGAAAGTAATTCAAAAGTAAATGACTTTAAAGTAAAGATACAGAAATGTAAATGGCAAGAAGTAAACGAAATGCAGTAATTCTGGAAGATATTTGAAAACGAAAGATAATACACATGTATTAAAGTGGTGGTGTCATATGTTAGACGCTGGCCTAAGGATCTAGAGGGGGGGTGAATAGATCCTACACAGTTTTTCCGGGATTTTTACAGACTATAGCGAAAGCAGTTCTGAATCGACTTGCGTCTATTCCGGACCGCTATTGCAAAGGGTTATATGTGTTACAAAACCACAAAATATTTGAAATCACAGATAAAGAGATATGCTATCGAATCAATACGTGTCACAATTGAATATCAATTAAGTTCTAGATTGACAAACTTTGATTTGCAATGCAGTAAGGTGGATTAAGCAAATATACAAACACTTGGTGACAATATTCAAATTGATGCTAATTCAAGATGTGGTGAATTGTGATGTTTATGCAGAACTTTTAATTCACAATTTTAACACTTGAATCATTGATCAATTTAGCAATTATACCAATTATGAACAGAATGTAAAGGAAAAGATAAAAGCGATAAGAACACGATATTTGTTTAGGCAGTTCGTCGACCGTCCTCGCTACGACTACGTCTGCCCCCAATTCCAAATTGAAATTGGGAAAACTTTCATTAATGTTGAAAGCAGTTTATACAAAGAAGATAACAAAGCGATAAACGATAAACCAATTATGTCGATCCTTTGAATCTTCTTCCCCCTTAATCTTGAACAAGATCAAGGTTATCCAAGAGCTTCACTTCGATTCCCTTATGCAGTGTCTTGATTCCTTGAACTCCCCGTTTCTCAATCGTTACACTCAGCCGAATCCTCAATGAACGCCTCTTGATAAAAACCCCCAAGAACCACCCGTCGTGGAGGACAAAACCCGCAGATTTTATTCACCAACAAACCCCACAAACCTTCACCCACTAGGAATCTTCAATTCCGTTCCATGGACGTTATCGAACTCATCACTAACCCGCAACGCAAGAATGATTATGTGTAATTGTGTTGGAGATGACGAAGAACGAAGATGAGAAGCGTTTATGTATCTTTCAGTCGTTGGTGTTGTTGAATAATTAACCCTTGCACAATATATATGATTGCATAACAGTTGGAACCAAGAGAAACTGAATTTTGAACTTTCTTGATCAGTTAGGTCGACCTCTTGTAGAGGTTAGGTCGACCTAGCAGTGCTTGCTGAAGTTTGCTCCCAGTTAGGTCGACCTGTTGAAGGAGTAGGTCGACCAGAATCCTCTTCTGATGCGTTCTGGGAACATTTTCTCAGATTAGGTCGACCTAATTGTTATGTAGGTCGACCTAGCAGACTGATATGAAGATTTCTTCATTTTACGTCGACCTAAAAGGTCTGTGAGTCGACCTAGCAGAAGTATATGGATTTTTCTTCATTTTAGGTCGACCTGGGTTGACAGTAGGTCGACCTAACTGCTGATTTTCTGCATTTTTCATGTTCAGCTTGTGTTGAGTCGACTTATATGCATAGTAGATCATCCTGTGCTTTCATGAGTGATCAAATGCTTTGCTTTTCCGATTCCTCCTAGTTGTTTGGATGCTCATTTGAGTTTGCCATAAATCAAAAACATCTTTGAGTGAAATCTTGTATTCACATACTCCCCCTTTTTGATGATGGCAAACCAATAGTCAAAAGCTTTGGTAGTAAGTGACACAGACTCAACAAAGTTCCCCCGTACATCCAGCATCTATTTCTCAACCAAGCAATCTCTTCACAACCAACTCAACAAAGTTCCCCCGTACATCCAGCATCTATTTCTCAACCAAGCAATCTCTTCACAAAGCTCCCCCGTACACTCAGCATCTATTGCATCTATCTCCCCCTTTGACAACATCAAAAAGAGAAACAAGGAAACAGAGTAGAGGAGTAACAAGAGAAACATAGATAAAACTCGAGCATGCATAGTCGGATATTAAAATGAAACGAGTACAAGAGTAAGAGATATATGTGTATAATGTCACTATAAGCATGTTAATTGATAGCATATTACAGTATCAATGAAATTTTTGGAAATGAACAGTAAACATGTTACCCTCTTCTCGTTGTATAGGTGTCATTGTTCATGGAAGTCCTTAGTCATTGACTTGAGGAAGAGCTACCTTTAAGAAATGATGTTAGCTTGAGAATAAACAATATATATAGAAATAAAATAAAGAAATGAAATTCGGAGGAACAAGCGTAGTTAGCCCAAATTAGAGATATCTAGTATCCCTAATTCCCTACGGATGTTGAAGTGTTGCTCCGTTGCTAGAGGTTTGGTGAATATGTCAGCTAGTTGCTTTTTGCTTTCTATATGTTCAAGTGTAACGTCTCCTTTCTCTACATGATCTCTTAGGAAGTGATGCCTTATTTCAATATGTTTGGTACGTGAGTGAAGGACAGGATTCTTGCTTAAGTTTATTGCACTTGTGTTGTCGCACATGATAGGTATGTGATCAAGCGTAATGCCAAAGTCAAGAAGTTGTTGCTTGAGCCATAATATCTGCGCACAACAGCTTCCTGCAGCTACATATTCTGCTTCAGCAGTAGATAATGCAACCGATGCTTGTTTCTTGCTATGCCAACTTATCAATGAATTTGAGAAAAGATGACATGTTCCACTGGTGCTTTTTCTGTCAGATTTGCAGCCAACAAAATCAGAGTCTGAGAATCCTACCAAGTAACAATCATTTCCGTTTGGATACCATAGACCATAAGTAGTAGTTCCACGTAAGTATCGCAGAATTCTTTTGACAGCTTTTAAGTGAGATTCTTTTGGACAAGATTGATATCTTGCACACATACACACACTAAACATAATGTCTGGTCTTGAGGCAGTAAGATACAATAGTGAACCTATCATACCTCGGTACAATTTCACGTCAACCTCTTTACCTTTCTCATCTTTGTCTAGGTTAGTATTTGTTGCCATAGGTGTGTCAATTTCCTTCGCTTCACTCATACCAAATCTTTTGAGCAGCTCTGTACAGTATTTAGTTTGACTCACAAACGTTCCATGACTGAGTTGCTTGATTTGTAGGCCAAGGAAGAAGTTTAGCTCACCCATGAGACTCATCTCAAATTTACTCTGCATAAGCTTAGAAAAATCTTTGACAAGTTTTGCATTAGTCGACCCAAATATAATATCATCTATATAAACTTGGACTAAGAGAACATCTTTATCTTTTCTTTTAATAAAGAAAGTGGTGTCAACTTTACCCCTAAAGTACCCTTGACTAAGAAGAAATTTGCTCAAACGTTCGTACCAAGCCCGAGGGGCTTGTTTAAGACCGTATAGAGCACGTTTCAGCTTATAAACATGAGTAGGATACATGTAATTCTCAAAGCCGGGTGGCTGAGCAACATAGACTTCTTCATTTATGTAGCCATTTAGAAAGGCACTTTTAACATCCATTTGAAATAGTTTGAAGTCTTTTGAACTAGCATAGGCAAGCAAGAGGCGAATTGCTTCGAGACGTGCTACAGGAGCGTATGTCTCTTCATAATCAATACCTTCCTCTTGATTATAACCTTGGGCAACTAATCTAGCTTTGTTTCTAGTAATAACGCCGTTTTCATCAAGTTTGTTACGAAAAATCCATCTAGTGCCTATTACTTGATGATCTCCCGGATGAGGGACTAAGTCCCAAATATCATTCCGTTTAAATTGGTTTAATTCTACTTGCATGGCCATTAGCCAATGCTCATCAAGTAATGCATCCTTAACGTTTTTCGGCTCAACTTGTGAAACAAAAGCAAAATGATGACAGAAGTTACTTATCTTTGAGCGTGTTGTAACGCCCCTTGAAATGTCTCCTATTATATTGTCAATTGGATGGTCTTTCACATTTGTCCAGGCCTTAGGAAGTTCTTCATTGTTTGAGATGCTTTCCTTTTCATTTTCATCATGAGACTCATCTTTCTCTTTCTCAGCATCTTTCTTTACAATACTTTCATTCTCGTCTTCCTTATCTTTGACAATGTCTTCAGTGGATGGACACTTCCTTTACCAAGTATGGCTCCCCGATTGTTATCTCCATAGGTGACATACCCCTTTTTTCTTTGCTTGAAACTCAACGAAAAGAGATAGGTCTCCCGTCATGTGTCTTGAACATCCGCTATCAAGGAACCACAACCTTTCGGCAATGTCAAGACACTTTTCCTGCAAAATTAATTTATAATGGAAGGTCCCCAATCTTCATTGGGTCCTAGATGGTGAGTACAGAAGTTGTTGCACTTAGGCAACCATTGAAATACTCCTTTAGGAACTAAAATTCTCCTAAATTTGCATTTTTCAATGGTATGTCCCTTTTTGCAACAATAATGACAGGTAATATGATGAGAATATACCGTTTTACCGGTTGACGCTTTAGGTACGAAGGTGTATTTGCTATATGGCGGAGTATAAGATCTCTTGAATTTGTTTGGATCAACCGCAAAGGTCACTTTTGGTTGTAGAGCCTTGTCTAATTTGGTCTTTAGATTTCTCACTTCTTTTTGCCAAATGTGACATGTCTCACAACCAAACCATGACGTAGGATCGATATCAACTTTATCCTTTTGAATGTCTAGCATAGATTGTTTTAAAGCTTCCATAACCTTTTCGGTCTTCTCAACTTTTGATTCAAGGTATGAAAAAAATTTCTTATTTGAGGCCAAAAGTTTGAAAGCTTCAATTGCACCTCTATGTAGTTTTTCAAAAGCTAATTTCAATTGATCATGAGATACCTTATCTACAAGTTCAGGTTTAAGATGACTTACAGCTTTCTTTCTCTTGTATTGATGAGCCATAAAGCATAAGTTTGCTAATTCTTCTTCATCGCTTGATGAGCTTTCACTAGATGAATCACTTTCCCATGCTATGTAGGCTCTTTTAGATTTGCTATGACTTTTGCTTTGGTTCTTCTCTTTTTCCTTCTCAAGGTATGGACAATCCAGTTTGTAGTGACCGACTTTCCCACAATTAAAGCACAGCCCTTTGATTTTTCCTTTGTTGTTGTCATCTTGTTTGAACTTGGTTGATTGCTTTCTATAGTTGATCAAACCTTTGTTAGAATGCTTTGCTCCATTTTTCTTTAGATATTTGTTGTATCTTCGCACAAACAGTCCCATATCCTCATCATCGGAGTCTTCGTCATTACTTGTATCACTATCCTTTAGCTCTTGTCTTGAGGTCTTGGAGCTTGAAGCTTTTAGAGCTATTGACTTCTTCTCTACCTCCTTCTCCATGTTCTTTTCTTTCTTTGCCCTTTTCTCATGCATGTCAAGGCATTTAAGGTGTTGTTCATGTTCCTCTAGTTTACCAAAAAGAGTGGTAATATCCAAAGTGTTTAGATCATTTGCTTCCTTTATTGCTGTAACTTTGGGTTGCCATTCCCTGTTCAAACATCTTAAGATTTTGTTAGTAGCAACTGCATTGGAAACAGGTCTATCAAGAGAATTTAACCGATTTTTCAGGTGAACGAATCTCTTTTCATCTTCAGCATCCCAAGTATTTACTAGTTTTGGAACAACTGCATCAGCTGCATTTGTTATGGTGATCTGAAAGGGACCATTAACAATAGCTGTCCAGATGTTCCTATCAATTGCATTGATATGGACACACATACAATCCTTCCAATAGCCGTAGTTTTCACCGTTGAAAACTAGAGCTCTATTATGAGCCCCTTTAGGTCCGGAAGCCATCTTTCCAATAAGTGTATCACGTAGCACGGAATTAACCAGCTCTGATACCACTTGTTAGACGCTGGCCTAAGGATCTAGAGCGGGGGTGAATAGATCCTACACAGTTTTTCCGGGATTTTTACAGACTATAGCGAAAGCAGTTCTGAATCGACTTGCGTCTATTCCGGACCGCTATTGCAAAGGGTTATATGTGTTACAAAACCACAAAATATTTGAAATCACAGATAAAGAGATATGCTATCGAATTAATACGTGTCACAATTGAATATCAATTAAGTTCTAGATTGACAAACTTTGATTTGCAATGCAGTAAGGTGGATTAAGCAAATATACAAACACTTGGTGACAATATTCAAATTGATGCTAATTCAAGATGTGGTGAATTGTGATGTTTATGCAGAACTTTTAATTCACAATTTTAACACTTGAATCATTGATCAATTTAGCAATTATACCAATTATGAACAGAATGTAAAGGAAAAGATAAAAGCGATAAGAACACGATATTTGTTTAGGCAGTTCATCGACCGTCCTCGCTACGACTACGTCTGCCCCCAATTCCAAATTGAAATTGGGAAAACTTTCATTAATGTTGAAAGCAGTTTATACAAAGAAGATAACAAAGCGATAAACGATAAACCAATTATGTCGATCCTTTGAATCTTCTTCCCCCTTAATCTTGAACAAGATCAAGGTTATCCAAGAGCTTCACTTCGATTCCCTTATGCAGTGTCTTGATTCCTTGAACTCCCCGTTTCTCAATCGTTACACTCAGCCGAATCCTCAATGAACGCCTCTTGATAAAAACCCCCAAGAACCACCCGTCGTGGAGGACAAAACCCGCAGATTTTATTCACTAACAAACCCCACAAACCTTCACCCACTAGGAATCTTCAATTCCGTTCCATGGACGTTATCGAACTCATCACTAACCCGCAACGCAAGAATGATTATGTGTAATTGTGTTGGAGATGACGAAGAACGAAGATGAGAAGCGTTTATGTATCTTTCAGTCGTTGGTGTTGTTGAATAATTAACCCTTGCACAATATATATGATTGCATAACAGTTGGAACCAAGAGAAACTGAATTTTGAACTTTCTTGATCAGTTAGGTCGACCTCTTGTAGAGGTTAGGTCGACCTAGCAGTGCTTGCTGAAGTTTGCTCCCAGTTAGGTCGACCTGTTGAAGGAGTAGGTCGACCAGAATCCTCTTCTGATGCGTTCTGGGAACATTTTCTCAGATTAGGTCGACCTAATTGTTATGTAGGTCGACCTAGCAGACTGATATGAAGATTTCTTCATTTTACGTCGACCTAAAAGGTCTGTGAGTCGACCTAGCAGAAGTATATGGATTTTTCTTCATTTTAGGTCGACCTGGGTTGACAGTAGGTCGACCTAACTGCTGATTTTCTGCATTTTTCATGTTCAGCTTGTGTTGAGTCGACTTATATGCATAGTAGATCATCCTGTGCTTTCATGAGTGATCAAATGCTTTGCTTTTCCGATTCCTCCTAGTTGTTTGGATGCTCATTTGAGTTTGCCATAAATCAAAAACATCTTTGAGTGAAATCTTGTATTCACATCATACGTACATTTTCTCAGCGAACTCTTTCTCTTTACGCTTGATACTTGAGTAAATATGTGAGTGATTTGTACAAAATGAACACACAGAATCCTAACATTAAGACTCCTATTTATACTAGTTTCGACCTTAACGGTCCTACACTAATCTGCTGCCACGTTTCTCATAAGAACTTCCAGCGACGCCATCTGTTATTTGGACAGTTACGAAACCGTCTTCGAATTTCAAATCTTCCCGCCTGAGTCCGTCTTCGACGCGTGGCAGTGTATTAAAAACACTACGAAAACACGCTAAGTAGTAATACTTAAATATATTTTATAAATTTTGTCTAAGTCTCGAAGACACATACTTTCACTAGCTTTCAGTATTCACTATCTTCATATCGAACTTAGAAGTCTTTATTCTCGAAGCATGACCATCAGTAGCCACTCTTTTACTTTTAAGGGACGGCCATCAGTAACCATCTTTCCTTCAATTTTCTACTTCTTCGAAGGACAAATACTATAAAACGAAATCTTCAGCTAACAGTCGCTTGAGGATCTTTTGAGATCGTGTGTATTAGAACAAGGAGGTGTTTGGAATAGTTATTTTCCTTTAATCGAGTTAACTTATAATAACAATTTCCATTCAAGAATTGGAATAGCACTGTTCAAGGATTTGTATGATAGAAGGTGTAGGACGCCTTTTTTTTGGTACGAGTCGAGAGAAAGTGATGTGGTTGGAGCTTAGATAGTTCAATAGACTACGAATAAGATTAATATGATTCAGGAGAAGATGAAGGCTTCTCAGAGTCTTCAGAAGAGTTATCATGATAAGATGAGGAAAACACTTGAGTTTGAGGTTGGAGATCATGTGTTACTTAGAGTTATTCCTTTAGTGGGTGTTGGTCGAGCGCTGAAGCCGCGTAAGTTGACATCGCATTTTATTTGTCCTTATGAGATTTCGAAGAGAGTAGGTGAAGTGGCTTATCAGATTGCGTTGCCAATGTCGCTTGCTAATCTTCATGATGTGTTCCATATGTCTCAGTTATAGGTTCCCAACCCCGTAGGCCTTTAGGTCATAAATGCTTTTAAGAGCTTTACAAATTTCATCATCAGTTATGGGTTCCACTAAGCTCTTCCTCTGAACTTGATTGAGCTGCACATCACTTTGCATAGTATTAATTTTTAAAAATTATTCTTTAATTTTTATAAATTAAAAGGTAATTAAATAATTTTCAAAATTTTAAAAAAAAAGTAGGGACTAAAATTGCATGTATAAAAATTTTGTAGGTACTAAAATATGTCAATTTTTTAATAGGAACTAAAAATAAAGTTTGAGATATTTACAAGAAAAAAAAACATATTTAACCCTTAATTTTATATAGTTTATACGAATTGATTAAAGATAAAGTATAAAATTTAAAGATAGTATAATATAATCGTTTTCAATTTATAAATTTTTTATTCCAATAGTTTCTTACTTGATTCATTTCTGAAAAAATGACGTGAGAAATTGTAAAAAGTTAAAGATAGTATAATATAATAGTTTTCAATTTATACTAATAATTTAATAAATAATATTTTTAATTAATTTTAATTATTAAATTATAATTGATCTCCACTAATTTTGGATGGTATTACAAAAAAAAAATTATTTCAACTAATAAATTAATGACATGTTTTTGCCATGCATTCATTTTTATATGCTCTCTAGCTATTAATTTCCAAAAGAATTATATGAAAAATTTGTAATTAGTTTATTTTATAAAACCTATGAGTTGTGTATGTTAAATATTCTCATTTTTATTTAAAAGAAAAAAATTGAACAAATTGATTTGTGACAAAAGATTTATCATGTATATAGATTGTACCTTCTAAATTATATTTGAGTGAGTTTTTACTAAAATAAAATTATGTCATAAAATAAAAAACAATTATGATTATTATAGTAAAATTGTTATCATTTTTATGTTGATACTATTAAAAAGTAATTTAAATTCAATATTAGTTTTGACTTAAAAATACAAAATTTAATTAATCAATAACCAACATTTGTTATCATATATAAGATACTTTTTATACTTATTGTGAAACATATTTGTATTATTTTAAATTAAAAAACTAAAAACATCTATTGTATATTTTATATTGATGAGAACAGAAAAGCGAAATGTGTAACACAATGAGAACTTTTAATAAACAAAGTACTAATTTTAGTGCTACTTAAAAATATATGAGTTGTACTCATTTTCAAAAAGGAAAAAAAAGTAAAATTTAAAATTTTATGTGAAGTTATTAATTTTTTAATGGAATAACTTAATTTTTTAAATAAGTAAAAAGTAACTTATAGTTATTTTACAACCGTTCGGAAGAATTTGAGCTATAAATGTTAAAAAAAAATTGTAGTTAGTGTTTAAAAATAATTATTATTTTCATGTCTTACAGTATCAAAAACAATATAAATTTAATTAATTCTCCCCAAACGTTGTATATAATTCTTAGCGATAAATAAGTTTTTGGTCCCTATAAATTTTGCAGTTTCATTTTTAGTCCCTCCTGAATTTTGACAACGGATTTAACTGATTTTCGCAACGATTTTTTTTTTAAAAAACCGTTGCGTAGAGGCCGGGAGGGACTAAAAATAAAAACTGTAATATTTATAGAGACCAAAAACTTATTTAACCCTAATTTTTATAATAAATATTATTTAATATATTATAACATTTTTATTATATAAAAAAAATTAACAACTTAAATAATAGAAAACACTCTGTATATACATTGTACTCGTCAATAATTTCTTTAATATTCAATGTAAAAAAGACAATGTTAAAAAAATTTAAGTGTGAGAAAACGTATTATGTTGTATAATGAAAAATGAATTACTATAACTAATTCTTATAAGTAGAGATTTTTTTTAATAAATACTCTCATTAGTATGAAACTATTTTAATGTATAAGTGAGGAAAATTTTTAATGTATAAGACCCTCAAAAAGGACGCGTGGCAATGTTAGAGTAATAAATTAAAGGCTTAAATACACTTGTGATCCTATTTTCGTCCTTGTAAATTTTTTTGTTGGTTTGAGTCCCTATATCTTACCTTTTTTTTCTTCTTGAGGTTTAGTCCTTAAAATCAAAATATATAGGTTTTCTGCGGATTTTCTTGCGAATTTTGATTTTAGGGACTAAAACGAATTCGAAAGTTAAATATAGAGACTCAAACAAAAAAAACTTACAGAAACAAAAATCAAAAACTCCTAATTTACAGGAACCAAACGTGCATTTAAAGCTTAAATGAGTACAATTTTAATTTTGTTGGTAGTTGATTTTCTCAAGTTTAAAAATTGTCTCCAAATATCCTATATAGTTTTAATAATAAATATTAATTACTAAATCATAACATTTTTAGTATATAAATAAAATTAATTAACTACTTAAATAATAAAACCCAATATTTTTTCAGTGTATAAATTGTATTCGACAATCATTTCTTTAGTTTCCAATGTCAAAAAAAGAAACAATGTTAAAAAACTTAAGCCTGAGAGTATGATTTATGCATTATAATTAAAAATGAAAACATTATAACTAATTCTTATAAGTGGTGTAGACATTTTTTTAATAAATATTAATTACCATATTACAACATTTTTAGTATATAAATAAAATTAACTACTTAAGTAATAAAAATTTAAGAAATATCGTATATAAATTGTTCTCGCCGATAATATCTCTAGTATCCAATGTAAAAAAAACAAATAGAAATAATGTTAAAAAATTTAAGTGTGAGAGTATAAGTTATGTAATATAAATAAAAATGACACTATTATAAATAACTAGCCGTCTTCCCGTAACCCGTGCGATGCACGGGTAAGTGTTATTGATAAATATTAATTTAATAGTTAATTTTTATTAAAAAAAAAATCAATTATATTCTTAACAATAATAAAAACTATAATAATAATAAAATTTATAAAATGAGAAAAATAGTGTCCTTGTATGTATGTAGTGGTAGAGTTAATAAATAAATAAATACGTAATCAATTGATGAGCATTACCACAACGTTATAATTTTTGAAATTAATTAATTTTTTTAATTAGAAATATTAAGATTAGAAAAAATTTACTTTAAAATTTAATATTTAATTTGTAATCCCATACAAATCATGTAACATCATTAATATAATTAAAAAATTTATATAAATCAAATAAAGATAATTCGGTACATCACTATGTTTTTTATAACAATGATTGTGTAATGGTTCAATATCTATTGATGTTTGAAACTAAAATAATACAATATTGAATTATAAAAAATAAAGAAATAATAAAATATATAATATATTATGATCTAGCATCTTCCATAACCCAAATTTCTTAAAATATTTTATCAGAACGTAATCTTTCAAAATTTGTACCTGTAAAATAAACATAACTAAAAGTTAACAAACAATAATAAAATTACAAATAAAAAATAGGAATCAAAATAATAAAGATTGAAACAATAATAATGAATTTAATACACTTTTTTTCTAAATATTTTTTAAATAGGAATCATAAAAAATATTTTATGATTTTTCAATGTCTCTTATCTGCAAAAAAAAAAAAAATTAGTACACATTAATAAGTAGTATTAATAATTTTTTAATATATACAAATATAAGTATAAATATTTTTATTAGAAGAATTAGCAACAATAAGATTAATAAAAGAAATAAAAAAATTACAGGGGACAACACAAATTCATCTCGGAACTAACTATATTTAACATTATAATTTCTTCAACACAATTTATGCTAAAATTTTATCTCTTATTTTAATTAAATTATTAATTAATTAATTAATAGAAAAATATTTGACGAAATTTTTTGTAAGACATTATAAGATTATAATTTAGTATACATAAATACATTAATTAATTAATTAAATAATTAATAGAAAAATATAAATAGCAACCTCTATTTTGTTGGTTTTCTTGTGGATCAAATGAAACTAAAATTGGAGAAGAAATTTGTCCATGTCATTCCAAGTCATCCAAAAAATTTAAGAATGAATACCGAAAAATTCTTTAGTGGAATAATATATAATCATGATTAATGATTAATTATTAATAATTAATAAAAATTGTGAGAGAAATAAAAATCACAAATGACTTACTACATTCTTGTTGGGTTTCTCTTGTTGGGTGTCTCTAGTCTCGTACATGTCATCCAAAGTCATAACATAATTATAATTAATCTTCAATAATCAATAATTAATAATAATGACAAATGAAATTGTGATAGAAATAAAATTCACAAATGGCCTAATGTTTTGTTTGTTTTCTCTGGTCTTGAGTGGATCAAATACAATTAAAATCTGAGAAGAAATTGTGCATGGCATCCAAAATCTTCAAGGATAGATCTAGAAATTGTGCATGGTATTGAAAAAATATAAAAGTCTAATAGTTAGAAGCAACAATAAAAGCAAAAACAAACAAAAAAAATGGTAAATGATATAATTGGTAGAGTTCAAAGAAATAATTCACAACATAATCACTTTTAGATGTTAGAAGTTATACTATAACATTTATCATCTAACTCTCATTTGTAACAAAACTTTTGTACCTGCAAAAAAATAAAAAATTAACAAAAAAAAAAGTAATGAAAATAATAGAGAACAAGATGAGAAAATAAAAAATATTTACAGTTGCTATGTGTATTTAAGGAGCGTGGGTGAGGTTAGTGGGGTTATATAAAAGGTGAGGTGCGTAAAAATAAAAGGTGAGGTGCGTAAAGTTAGTGGGGATTATAAATAACCAAGGAAAATAGTGATTTATTATTATTATTATTATTATTATTATTATTATTATTATTAATTATTATTATTATTATTACTATTATTATTATTATTATTATTATTATTATTATTATTATTATTATTATTATTATTATTTATATGATTATTTGTTATTGGTGGAAAATTTGGCGGGAAATTTTTGGAGGAAGACGTTATAGGATTATAATTTAGCATGATTATTATAAGTGGCGTAGAGATTTTTATAAATATTATCTATAGTATTAAACTATTTTAATGTATAAATGAAAAAATCATAAAGATTTTAAAAAAGGACACGTGGCTATGTTAGATTAAGAAATTAACTGGATAGAATTGCAATTTTTTTAGTAATTTATTTTCTCAAGGTTA
Organism: Vicia villosa; assembly: GCF_029867415.1. NCBI lineage: Eukaryota > Viridiplantae > Streptophyta > Magnoliopsida > Fabales > Fabaceae > Vicia > Vicia villosa. The sequence continues at coordinate 317,015 of NW_026705579.1, forward strand.
AAGATCGATGTTTTAAGAGGTGTTGTAATATAGTGTATGACGTGTTAAAATTTTGAAAATTCATATTATGTATTATAATTAAAAATGACATTATTAAAATAATTATTACAAGTGCTGTAGAGATTTTTATAATAAACACTTTTTAATGTATAAGTGAATAAAAATCTATCAAAACCCTAAAAAAGGACATGTGGCAATGTTAGACTAACAAACTAAATGGATAGAATTGTAACTTTGTAGGTAATTTATTTTGCCAAGTTTAAAACTTATCTCCAAACATCGTGTACAATTTTTATAATGAATATTAATTAATACCTTATAACTTTTTTTTTTATATAAACAAAATTAACTAATTAAATAATAAAATTTTTAATTATGAGAGTATAATATTGTATTATAATTTATGACATTATTATAGTATAAATGATATGGAGATTTTTTTTTAATAAATGTTACCAAGTAGTATTAAACTATCTACTATCATATAAAAAAAACAGGCCGTGGAAATTTCCAACCTATCCTTGCTGGCCATATAGTCTGCCATGTGGCTAGCCTAACGTTCCTCCTTTTCATTGATTTATTATTTCAGCATTTTCTATTTTATTTATTCATTATATTCCACGATTATTTGTTATTCAATATAATAATCATCAGTTTTTTATTTTTGTTCCAACTCCTTCCATTATTTCTGCAATTGTTTGTATTGCAAATGAATGAATGGTTTTTCCATTATTTCCATGAAATCGGTTCATCATCCATCATTTCTATAAATTATCTTATTTTTTCATCATTTCAATTCAATTTGATTATTTTGGTTTTAGGGTTTGAAGCTCTGTGAAGCCATCATCGTTCTTCAAGGTAGATCTGTGGTTTGATATGAGTATGTCATATTTTAGGTTTTTTGTGTAGCCAACGAAAGAAGAAATTAGGGTTTCTGTATCCACCTTGTGCCTCTTCTACAATCTTTGCTTAATCCATTTACACTGCGGGGTTATAGTTTAATCTATATATATTCATTTGTAGATATGTGAATCATGATCACGAAATTCAACTCAGTCTACAAATCTTTGCAGGTTATAATTTCATAGGTATTGCTTTTTAATTTCGTTTTTATTTTCTATGAAATATGATTGTCGAACAATTATTTATTGATTAATTTTAATTATTATGCCTCTGTTTGGTAAGACATGTTTTCAAGCTTATAGCTTATGTCTTATGTCTTATAAACTCATATGATGATTTAGACCCGTTTGGTAACGGTCTTTTCATCACGAGCTTATAGCTTATTTTACTAGCTTATAGCTTATTTTTCAGACGCTATTTTAAATAGCGTTTTAGCTTATGTACTATAGCTTATTATTTTTTCTTTCATTTTTATCCTTATTATTTTAATTAAAATCCATTTTTAACCCTTATAATTTATTTTAATTTAAAATAAAATAATTATATATTAAATATCTTATATGTCATTTTACATTTATAAGTTAATTGAACCGCTAATTTTACCAAACACTTCAATTAGCTTATAAGCTATCAGTCTTAACCATCCGCTATAAGTTATAAGCCATCAGTCATCAACCATCAGTCATAAGCTATAAGCTATCAGCTAGCTTATCATTCAACCGCTATTTTTACCAAACAGACCATATATAACTTTTTTATGCTCGATCTAAGAAGATATTCTTGTGAAGAGATTGGTAAGTTCGAAGGAGATCAACCCCCGCAACTTTCAGTTCCCAGATCATCCCTATGCTCATTTTTTGTAAGTTCTGAGCTCTGGAAAAGTCCCCAAGATCATCGAGTGAAAAGACCTGTACAAGGAAAGCGAGAAGGGTTTAGTAGCCAAACCCCGCTCTTTCTATAGCTCGCGTCGCTCGACGTTGATGCTCGGTGTACGCATACACCATTCCCCCCAGATCATTTCTTCCCCCGGTGACATGATACCGCGGTAAGGGACCCTTATTTCCTACAATGTGACGGCTTGGTTGCTGAGAGGGACTCGCTCCTCTTGTCTATGGCTCGATCTCCTTATTGCGCTTGGTCTAATGCTTGGTTGACTCGGGTGATTTGCTCCCCTTGGCTATGGCGGGACCTCATTTCTACAACTTGGCCTGTGCTAGTAGGTGTTTGCTTTACGAGCGAGACTCGTTTGTGTGATACTTTTGTTTGCATTCTCTTTTCTCCATAGGTTGCTAGCTTAGATTAGTCTTTCACCCTTTGTATGATAACATAAGTAGCAAGCTTTCCCCCTTAGCTTGGGTTTTCCTCATGCATCTTTTAAAAACAAAACCACACTCTTTGATTTTATTTTCTTAAGAGCTTGTTATTTCCGCTCCATTCCCAAGCATAAGACTCCAAAGGTCGAGCAGCGAAGTGCAAATGTAACTCGTTCACCTAAAAAACACAAAACAAACAAAATTAGTTAGCCGAGCTACGGTACCTCTGATTCCTCAAAAAGGATACGTAGGCAGCGGGGTAGGGCCCGTGCGAGCATAAATCTTTCTTTTTCCTACATTTTGCATGCATACTAGTTCAGTTTAGGCGTAGATTTGTTGACACACCCATAGTTTTAGACACAAGCGTGGATACCATCGAGTAAGATGGGCATGAGGGGTGCTGATTATTCCCCTCGCGTAACCGACTCCCTTACCCTCTTCTCTGGCCGTGAGACCATTGTTTTATTTTTGTGGTTTGCTGACATTCCCTTCTTTTTCAGGATAAATATGTTAGTGGCGACTCTGTTGATTTTTGCGGTAGCGACACCCGTTGCATGACGTCGATGTTTGCATTTTTGGATAACGTTGAAATTTTTTATCTTGTGTTTCGAATGTCAGATTGATGTTTCGTTTAAATCTTTGGAGAGATGGAATGTGTTGTTGGCGAATAGATTGATGAAGGAGATGGTCAACATTAATTAGAATGTGAAATTATTGAATGATGATGTTGTAGGTGACTTGAGTACAAGTTCTAAAGGAACACTATTGTAGTTAGTGATGATGGTTTATACTCCAATATGATTTTCGTCTATATATTGACAAATTGAGGAACTGATCACCGTTAATCTCTTGTTGATAATGGACAGAATCGTATTGAATAGTATAGATGTGTCTTACTATCTTGATGGTGAGTAAAGCGATGGATTTTGTATCAACGAGGTTGTCAAGAATATGTTGCGATGTTGTATGGGTAAGGATAAGCGAGTAGTGGTCATTACTATTTTGTAAGTTGATGTCCCAAGATATTGTTGGAGAGGTTAACAAGTTAGTAACGGTTATGTTGCAAAGGCACCGGGAGGTTGGCATACGTGTAGTTGATTTAAGCCGTGTTAATTGGTTGTTAAGTCGGAAGGTTAAACGTGGATGTGAAGTTAAGTATTGTTGTGCCGAATACATTTTCGAGGACGAAAATATCCTAAGTGGGAAAGAGTTGTAACGCCCCAAATTTAATTAATTGGTTAATTAAATCATTTAAGGATTTAATTATAAAAAATTATCGAAGTTGGGATTTATCGGTATAATTCTAAGAGGCTTAATTGGATTAATATGTTGATTGGAACCGTTAAGTTTAAAGTCGGATTAATTAGTCGGACTAGTCGGAGAAGTATTAATTGTGAGTTGGTATTATTAAAATTATGGATCGATTGTAGTTGTGGAATATTGTTGGAAATAATATTCGAATATGTTATGTGACTATTTAATTATTCGGAGTATTATAAGACAATATTATTATGGGCTTAATTAAGTGTTGATGTTAGTAGGAATGGGGAGTGTGTTGTTAGGCCCAATAAGAATATTATTATTTGGTGAAGTTGAATAAAAGAATAGACTTTAGGTTTTTAGTGATAGCATGAAGAAGAGAAAAAGAGGAGTACGAGGGTTTGTTTGTGAAGAAAAGAAAAGAGGCACAAGAAGAAGCTCGAAATTGACCGTAGAAATTCAGACGAGGAAAAAGTTGGAAGCTGCGGCGAAGCAGAATTCGACCGGAAAATTATAGAGGGACCGTAAATCCAAGGTAAGGGTGGGGTTCAATCTCTATAACCGGGTATATGATAGACAGTATGCGGGTTGGGTTGTATAAATTATTGCCTATGTGTTTGTTGATTTATGTTGGAAAATAAATTGGTTTATATATGTTATAGTTCTGTTGATTTTGTTGTTCTATAACCGATTGAATCGTTGCTGCATAAAAAGTTGTTGTGTGTTTGGATGTTGTGGATTTAATTGAAAATTATAAATTGGTTTTTTTATGTTGAGGAATAAGTTGAAAGATCGAAGAAAAGATTGCAGAATACGTATGTACAGTTTTTGGAAAAACAAATGGAGGAAGGAAGAAGAATGAAAAAGTTAAGGGGAGGGGGCCACACCTATGTGGGGTGGGTGCCCCATACAAGCATAAAAGTGGGGCGGGGAGCCCTTATAGTGGGATGGGCGCCCCTAAGAGGAAGGAAAAGTGGGACGAACGTCCCTTAAGGATTGTGGGGACCACTTCCTTGTTTTAGATGCTTTTATTATAGTTTCTCTTTTAATTTGATTTGAATAGCGTTTGAACTAACCAATTAACATCTGCTATGTGAATTGGTAATTTAATAGTAGAGCACCATTAGAAAAATAGTTGGTATGGTTGCAGAAAGATATTTGATATTAGACTCAATTAAATAACAGATGTAGTGTAATGAATAAAAGTAGTATAATTAACAGAAAGTTGAATTGGCAAAGACAATAGCAGAGATAATTTTGTAACAGTTTCAGGAATAATACTTAGAAGGAATATTTAGTAACAATGTTGTAATAGTTCACAGTGAGAACTTTATTAGCAGTAGTATAGTAGTTGTTTAAGTGAAATAAAATTGACAGAAACAATATAATCAAGTAGCAGTGATAGCATTACAATAAAACAGTACCGAAAGTGATAATTAGTAGATTAAGCAGTACAATCAGTTGTCTGGAATTAGTTGAAAATCGTTGGAGTAGCTCGTATGTACTTGTAGGTATTATTGGTACAATGGTGATATAGACTTATGCCTTTTGTGACGATGATTGTTGTATGTGGTTGTTGCATTCATTGGGTCACATACATTTTCATTTTTGTGACAACCTAGATTGGAAAATAGCGATAAAGGCTTATGCCTTGATGCCTCTATTAACTGGAAATTTTCTAAGTTGGGAGTTCTGCTCCGTTGTGAAGTAGGAAGTTATGCTCTAATAGTACCACATGCATGTGCCCAGTTGAGTCGCATTTTGAGTTGTGTGTTAAAATAATTTGTTGTTATTAAGTTGTGTTGATTTAAGTTGTTATGCTGATGTGATGATTAAATGAAGTTGTCTTGTGGATGTTATTATGTTGTTTGTCGGTTTTTGCATATTTGTTGTTATAAAGTGGTGATATTTGTATGATCTAATCTAATATATTTTTTATCACACACCTGTTTATATTGATTTGATATCTCACCCTTTCTTTTGTTTCGGCGTTACCTTTATAGTGGTAACGTGCATGTGATTCGCAGTGATGAAGATTTAGTAGCTTCATTGAGTTCAAGTTGGTGTTGTCGCTCTAAGAAAAATTAATTTCTCCCCCTCAGCTGAACAAATTCATTTCTCCCCCTCAGCGGAATGATCATTTATTCGACGATGAAGACCAGTTTGTTGTACTGAAAAGTCTTCAAGATTATCTCATGAACAAATTTGTTGGAGCTTATATCATCATTTTTCCGAAGATCATGAGTGAAGAAGAATTTTAGAGAGACATGTTTTGTTCGATCTCCTTTAATGTAACGATCTTTCAATTGAGCGATGCATACAGTATTATCTTCATATATGGTCATCGTATTTATTTGTCCAGAAGACAAACCATAAGTATTTTGTATGTGTTGGATTAAGGATCTCAACCATATGCATTCTCGACTTACCTCATGTAGTGCTAAAAGTTTTGAATGATTAGATGAAGTTACTGTTATTGTTTGTTTCACTAATCTATATGAAATAGTTGTACCACCATATGTGAACAAAGACATTTTTGTGATCTACCATTGTGAGGATCTGACAATTAAAGTGTATCTTGCATAACCGGTTAATCTGAATTTGGATACTTTGGTTTAACACAAACTCATGTCTATTGTACCTATAAGGTAACGAAGTATATGTTTGACTCCGTTTCAATGTCTTCATATAGGTGAAGAATTATATCTTGCTGATAAATGATTAGAAATGGATATATCGTGGTATGTATAATTAGCAAGATATATCAGTGCTTGAATGACACTTAAATATGGTACTTCAGGATCAATTAGTTTGTTATCCTCTTTTCGCGAGGTCTAATAGAATCTTTTACATATTCAATGATCTAACATCATCGAGGTACACGATATACGTGATTTTTCCAAATACGAACATTTGAGCATCTTTGTCTTTTCTATTGTCCAAATGCTCAATCTATAAATTTAGACATAACTTTGTCTTTTCTATGTCCTTTATCTCAAACTATTTCTTTAAGAGATTTATAGCTTTTGGAATCTCTTCAGGAGTACCAATAATTTTATGTGATCCACGTAGATAACTATTTTAGAAAATTATTTTATAAATCTTTTCTTAAAAACATAAGGACATATGAACTTATTTGTATATCTCTTCCTTAGAAAATAATCATTGAGACAATTGTTCAATTTGATGGAGTAGCTTTTTCTAGATCCAAAATTATCTATATCTGAGATATTAAACCCTTTAGCGAGTTTCAATAAATCTCATTATCAAGTGAGACGTATAAGTAAGATGTCACAACATCCATCATTGTCAAATTAAGCCCTTCATATATTACAAGACTAATCAAATATTGAAAAATTAATTAACTCCACTACAGGTGGATATGTTTCATCAAAATAAATCTTAGGTCTTTGCGAAAATCATTGAGAAACAAATCAAACTTTATTCAATTCTTATTTTGATTTTTCACAAAAAATCATTTATATCCCATTGGTTTTACACCTTGAGATGTTGGGACTACATGTTCAAAATTGAGTCACTTGTAAAGTGAGTTTAATTCTTTTTCAATTGAATATATTCATTTTGGCCAAGTCTCACTTTGTCTACAATCTTTGATAGACTTTGATTCATGATTTGTTCATTTTGACCAATTCTCACTTTGTCTATAATCTTTTATAGACTTTCTTTCATGATCCTCGTTATCATTTATCATATTTAGCGCTATATTGATACAAATACATTGCCAATGTCGACTTTATTTGGTTATCTTAATTTCAGTTCCATTTCATTTCATCCATGACATAATTTATCGAGATCTCTTTATTGCATATTTCAAGTACTTGATTAGTTATTCTGGAACTAAAAATAAATTATGTCAAAGTGCTTTTAAAATTTTCATATCCCCACTTGGGTCATCTTTAACTTTAGTTTTTTTTTTAGGTAGAGGACTTTTAACATTGAAACTGACTTTCATACCACGCTTCAGGCGCAGTTACAACTGATTTGCTATATTAGATTATTCACAAAAGAATCCATTATGAGTGGAATATTGACAGCTGATAATTTATTTCATAAACTTTGCAAATGAATAATATTTGGAACTTTTTGCTCATATTAGTTTGTAAGATGATCAAGACAATAATTTATTTTAAATTGTTCATTTGAACTTCTGGTTCACTCTTTAGATGAGCAATCTCTCCCCCTAATATTGGAACTATTAATTTCTCAATTAATAGTCACCCTACTGGGCTGCAATCAAGTATCCAATTGTTTGCTCAAATTATATCTCAAAAATCAGAGCTCATATTTCCACGATGAAACGTTGCTAGCAGATGGTGCGAAGGTGGCTCATTTCTTCTCAATGTGTGGCCCTAAATTCTGCTCTATGAAGATAACCAAGGATGTGAGAAAGTATGCTGAAAAACATGGATATGGGGATGTTGAGGAAGCTTTGAAGGAGGGGATAATGCTATGAGTGCTGAATTTATAGCTGCGAAGAAAACTATCAGCGGAGAACAACACGATGAAGCTGGTGGAGAGGTTTACTTGCCAGAATCTTACATTAGTTCTAAGGAAGGGTAAGGCAGGGTAAGGCTCAGTATATTGTATAATTATATTTTATAAGCTGTTAATTTTTACTCTATATAAAGATTTTGATAAGAAAACTTATATAAATCTTAATCAACATTATTTATCCAAGTGTTTTTTTTTTTGCAGGGCTATATAAATGGAGAAAATCATATGAGAGAACTTGGAGATATCTACACAACTTGTCTAAATGGATAGTGAAGTCTTTTCATTTTTAAAGTTATAGAATAATAGTTTGTGAACAACATTTAAGAACTTCATATTCTTCTTTTTTTTCAATAAGCAATTGTATTAATAACTCTGTTGTGTTATCCAATTCTCAACAATAGATTGCATTATTATCAAAATGTTTGGGCTGTTATTAACACGAAAAAATAATTTCACGTGATACTTTGTTATTCATATGTTTGATTTAAGTTCTTTATCTTAAGTTGTTTACTATTTAAATTTATTTATTGATTTTCATTATTCTTTATTCATATGTTTGATTTTAAGTTCTTTATAAAGAAAAGTTATTAAAAGGCTCTGCTAGGGTTCAGGGAATATGACATCAGCATCTCCGGTGGCCAGTCCGACACCGTTTTCACTTCATGCGTCAGGGAGGGGGGAAGGAAACAAACCGCCTGATAATGGAGGAGGAGGGAGTAGTATTAGGCGCAGTAGTGAGTCTCAGAAGGTGGGGATAGAGGGAGTCTCCTACAGAAATGTTGTCACGGGAGAGATTGGTGAGGATGGAGGGGTTAGTGATGGAGGAGGATCGAAGGAGATGGGGCAAGAGGAGCATGAAGATCTCTTTGTGGACACTGAAGGGATCACTATGAAAGAAGGGAAGAGAGGAGGATATGATTGTCCTTTGATAATCTTATCCAAATATGATGAAACGAGAATTCAGAGGCCATGGAGAAGAGGTGTGATTGTTAAGCTCTTGGGGAGGAGGATTGGGTTTAAGGCTTTGGAGAATAGATTGAAGCAAATGTGGGTGAGGAAAGGGATCATTCGCATTATTGATCTTGGATATGATTATTACTTAGTTTGCTTCACTCATGATGATGATAAAAACGCAGCGATGATGGATGGACCTTGGTTCATCTATGATCACTATCTTACGGTTAAAGAATGGACTCCAGACTTCCATCCTGAAAATGATTCAATAGTGAACGTTGCAGTGTGGATAAGAATTTCAGGACTTCCGGTGGAATACTATGACCCAATAATTTTACAGATCATAGGAAATTTGGTGGGACGAACCATTAAGGTAGACAAGAACACCTTGCAAGGAGAACGTGGCAAATATGCACGAATTTGTGTAGAAGTTGACATCTCGAAACCTCTTCTTGCCATGTTTGAATTGAAGAACAAGAGCTATAGAGTTGAGTTTGAGGGGTTGCATTTGCGGTGCATAACCTGTGGGGAGTTCGGACACTATAAGGAGGGATGCCCTCAAAAGATGAATCTAGTGAACAATGCTGTGACATCAAATGACCAAGGAGGTATGGTAGACGGTGAGAAGACCGGGAAGACTAATGTAGCTGAAGGATTAGGAGCTGGAGATGGCCCTTGGCAGGTGGTCCAGAAACAAAGGCGCCCAAAAAAATCACTAGAGGTTAGAAAAAAATCGACGCCGGCGGGATCATGGTTGGCAAAAGTTGGGTCTAGGTTTCACGCGCTTGGTGGTGACGGTGGTGAAACTAGTTTTACTAATAAGGAAACTATTAATGAGGATACAATGGATATGGAAAATGGAGATATGAATAAAGAGGGGGCACAAGTATTAATGTGGAAAATACTTTGGAGCAGCAAATTAAAACAGCAATGATTGATGATATTGTCAATCACGAAACAATTAATGCCCAGGTGATTTATGGGGATATTAATGTGATAAAAAGTAATGGTAGACAGGAGGAGACAGCTGGCAAAGGAGGAGAAGTTATAGTGGGAATGCACGAAAAAATAGGAAATAATGGTGGGAAAAAAGGGAGTAAGAAAGAGAAGAAAAAAAGTGAAAGAATAGGGAATAAGCTGGCTACACGTGTAACACTTGGGTTTAAAGAAAAAGCTGAGGGCCCCAAGAAACGTAATATTGATACTGTGTATGGAAAAAAAATTCACTTGGAGCCGCAGAAGGGGAATCACGTGCACATAAACAAGAAAAAAGACAAATTAATAGTGCATGAGGAGGAAAAGAATATTACTCAGATGAATTTGCATGAGGAGCACTATTTGAGTTATAGGAAGGATAGAAATATTACGCAAGACGAAACCAATGGAGATCATAATAATGAGGCAATCAAAGTGCAGGTAGGACATAATGTTAGACCGCCGGATGACATAATTGAAGTTGGGGGAGTAGCTAGTATGGGGACTCCTATCCTGGAAAGAATTCACACAGTTCAGGAAGTAGAAGATAGCCAACTAGCTGGGCAGGATGTGGAGGAGAAAGTAGTTCAGGAAACTCTTGAACTACAGTAGGCCTGTGTGGGGTGCATTACTTTCTTTTGTGTAAATGATGATTAAAAACACTAAAATAATTTGGTGGAATTGTAGAGGAGCTACGGGTAAAGAATTGTATAGATATAGTAAGTACTTCTATGATATGTACAAGCCTGAGATTTACGTATTCATGGAGACTAGGTGTGATCCATTAAAGCTCCAAAAGCCCCTGAAGAAATTAGGTTTCAACCAATTTTTCTCAGTTATTAATGATGGATTTGCAGGTGGAATTATAGTTGCTTGCAAAGATGAGAATATGAAAGTCTTGTGGTGTGCCCAGGATGAACAATGGATCCACTTAACAGTGAGGATTGAAGATGGTAGGGATTGGTGCCTGACATCGATTTATGCTAGCCCTGCAGAACAGAAAAGAAGAGTGTTATGGGATTCTATGCGTTCTTTGGCCTAAAGCAATAACCTCCCTTGGATCGTGGCGGGAGATTTTATGGGATTCTATGTAGATAGAGTGCGTGGAATCTGGAAAGATGGTGAGGCAATATTGGACAACCTGAATAGAATTAAAAGTGATGCTACTGATTGGAAGAATTATAACGTCCATCATGTCCAGAAAAACTAAGAAGAGGATTTTGGCTAGGCTGAAAGGAATTCAAGAGAGCATCCATCTTCGCCAGGACACTCGTGGCCTCATCCGGATTGAGAAGAAGCTGCAACAGGATCTTCATAATATCCTAAAACAAGAGGAACTAATGTGGTTCCAACGGTCGAGATCTAAGTGGCTAACTGATGGTGATCGGAATACTAGATATTACCACCTCAAAACTGTGAACCGGAGAAGGAAAAATAATATAACGATGCTCCAGGATAATGAAGGTAGGTGGGTTGAAGAGCTAAAGGTGTTAGTTACTGATTACTATAAGGAGCTTTTCAAGATAGGAAGTCTTTGTGGCAATTGGTTTCAATCCAAATACACGTATCCAGCTGTTATTGAAGATGAGTTAAAGAAGCTAGAAGATATGGTTACTGATACTGAGATTAAGCAAGCTGTTTATGCCATGCAGCCTTGGAAGGCACCGGGACCGGACGGATTCCCGGCAGGATTTTACCAAAAATATTGGAACATTGTTGGGAAGAATGTCTGTGACTTTGTGAAAAAGGTGTGGGAGAAGCCCGATACCATTGCTCAAGTGAACCAAACAAACATTTGCTTGATTCCTAAGATTGAGAAACCGGTGTTAGTTTCACAATTTTGTCCAATCTCGCTGTGTAATAATTTGTACAAGGTTGTCAGTAAGATTATTGTGAGTAGACTTAAGAAGCACATGGATACTCTCATCTCCCCTTACCAAACAGGTTTCGTTCCAGGCAGAATCATTCATGAAAACATTATAATTGCTAGAGAGGCTATGCATTCAATGGAGAGGATGAAAGGAAAAAGTGGTTGCTTTGCTATAAAGGTAGATCTATCTAAAGCATATGACAAGCTAAGATGGGAGTTTATCTGGCATATGATGCAAGAAGCTAAGATTCCTAGAAAGCTATGTAATATTATCATGCATGCCATTATGAGTGTCGAGACTAACGTGAATTGGCATGGTGCTCAAAATGAATTCTTTCGTCCTCAGAGGGGGATTCGTCAAGGGGATCCTTTGTCCCCATACCTTTTTGTTTTATGTATGGACAAGCTGTCTCACCTCATTGAAGAGGAAGTTGAAGCTGGGAGATGGAAAAGTCTAAAGCTTGGCAAGCAAGGAATGAAGATATCGCACTTAATGTTTGCAGACGACCTTCTTTTATTTGGTGAGGCAACAAAGCGACAAATTCAGTGTGTCATGCAAACCTTAAATACGTTTTGCAATATGTCGGGGCAAGAAGTTAGTGAAGCCAAAATGAGCATCCTATTCTCGAAGAATGTTTCGCGAAGTGTGCAACAGAAGATTGTTGTGGCCTCTAAATTCAGGCATACAAGATCCTTTGGTAATTACCTTGGAGTTCCATTGCATGGTAAGAAATTAAAGGCAAAATATTTCCAATACATTTTAGACCAAATAGTGGGTAAGCTCCATAGCTGGAAGAGAGATAACTTATCACTTGCCGGGAGAATCACTCAGGCTAAAAGTGTCATAGAAGCTACCCCTCTATATCCAATGATGACAAATAGACTCCCTAGAAGTTGCATTGATGATATTCAAAAATTACAAAGACAGTTTGTATGGGGTGATAGCGAGGATAAAAGGAGAGTTCACGCTGTTGCATGGGATGTGGTAACTACTCCAAAGAACCATGGAGGTGTGGGCCTGAGGAAGCTAGATACGATTAATGATGCTTGCATGATGAAATTGGGATGGAAAATTTTTACCAATGCTAAAGATTTGTGGTGTCAAGTTTTATGTAAGAAGTACAACATTTTAGATGATCATGACTGGTCCAAAGTTAAAGCTACTGATTCTAGTCTGTGGAAAGAAATTACCCGTACGTTTCCACTTTTGCAAAACACGGGCAGGTGGATTGTTGGTGATGGAAAACAGATTAGGGCGTGGGAAGACAATTGGTTGGGCAAGGAGTTTTGTTTAAATAATGATGATGATGTCCATAATCCCGTGAACCTTCGAGGAGCCAAAGTGTGTGATCTAGTTAATGATAGAGGAGAATGGAACTTTCCTATCTTGTGTGACTGGCTACCGCAGCGGTGGATTGATAGGATTCGGTCGTGTGTTCCTCCGGGAACGACCAATTTTACTGACCAATTTTGTTTTGCAGGTACTACTGAAGATTCCTTTTCTTTTAAAGCTATGTATCTTGAGCTGGAGGAAGATACTGAACAAGTGGAAGATAGGGACTGGAGAACGGTATGGAAAGCTGCCATACCTGAACCGTGCCGCTCATTTCTTTGGCTGCTGAAGCATGATAGACTGCTAACGAACTTCAGTAAACATAAAAAAGGACTGGGCAATGCAGAGTGTCTTCTCTGTGGAAACGTTTGTGAGACAACGATACATGTGTTGCGTGACTGCCCAGAGTGCAATAAGATCTGGAAACAAATGGTGCCAAGTGATATTATGGTGCAATTCTTCACGCTTGATCTGCAGGACTGGATTCATTTGAATTTAAATTACCGTAGCTCCGTGACCAAGGGGTGGATAGAAGTTTGGAGTATTGCTTGCCATATGTTATGGTAGTGGCGAAACTCGGAAGAACATGATAATGGCTTTGAGAGACCATTCAATCCCATCTGCCATATCATGTGAAGAAAGCAGAATTATGATGAAGCTATCATGAATAACAAACACCATCAGGAAGGAGAGAACATAAGTGGGCTCATGGGATGGAAACCGCCTATTTGCGGTATGTGGAAGCTGAACACTGATGGAGCGTGTAAGGCAAATAATGAAGTTGGTTGCGGTGGGATTATTAGAGGTCATAATGGGGATTGGAGGGGGAGTTTCTCAAAATATCTGGGGGTTTGTTCGGCTCTGCAGGCTGAATTTTGGGGAGTAGCTGAAGGTTTGCGACTCACGTTATCTTTGGGCCTCAGCAAGGTGGAAGTTAATAGTGGTTCCAAAACAGTGGTGCAAGCAATAGAGGAAGGGGCCACTGGCGATTTAGATTGCATCCCTCTTTTGCGTCAGATTAAAGACCTAGTCACAATGCATGAGTTGGTGATTATTTCATATGCTCATAGATCAACTAATATGTGTGCGGACGCGCTAGCTAACAAAGCTTGTTTAGAGAAAAGTGATTCTATTCACCGAATAGCTCCTGACCTGCTCCGTCCTCTAATGGCAGCAGACTCGTTAGGAATTGGTAGTTTTTTCTTTGATTATGTGTAGTTGTGTTTTCTTTTGGGCTTAGGCCCTCCATACTATCAAAAAAATAATAATAATAATTGCATTAAACTATTATGGCATTTTCTTCAAATAATTTCAAACACGAATTTTTTTATTGTATTTTAACTATTTATAATATCAATATCATTATTTTGTTTTTTTTTTTTAATTTAAGATACAATGTTTTTTATGTGATATATACAAGTTTGAAATATATAATATTAATGTAAAACAATTTCGATAAAAATATTTTTTTTATCTTTTAAATATATGTATTTCTTTTGAAAATAATAAACTTTTTTAATAAAAAAACTTTCTTTTTCTTATTTACATTTTGAAAACAAAAGTGTTCATACCACAAAGTATTCGTGAGAATGCACGAGTAACCATACCAGAATTCGTACAAATTCACGGGTTATTACTATAAATTCTAATTTTTTTATGTGACATTAAGTTTTATAATTTCATTTTAAGGTCTTATATTCTTTCTTTTACAATTTTATTTTTAGTTTTTCAATTTTAACTAGACACAATGCAATTTTAGTTCATAAAGAATTTAAGTTTTACTAATGACAAATTCGGCTTTGGCTAATATGCATAAGGATTTTCCTTATGCACCATGCATAAGTCTACATAAGCCATTAGATCATATTTTTAATCTAGTATTGAGTATTGAGTAGTGAGTATTGAGTATTGAGTAATAACAATTGATGTCTAGAATTTGATCCAAGGATCCATAATAATCTATGCATGGTGCATAGATTTTTATCTATGCACGGTAACTGCACCCGACAAATCCTATTTTTACTTTCAATATGTTTTTTATTTCTACAAATGTGCGAACATTTATACAATTATTTTAACTAGGCCTTATTTATATATAGGAACAATTATACGATTGATTCAAATATTTTTATTTATGGAATAATATATTTCATTTGCAAATTGATTTTAATCGATTAATATTAACGGGAACATGAAGTTAGTGATCAAAATATTGAATATTAACGGGAATATTAAATTACTGATCAAAATATTGAATATTAACGGGAACATGAAGTTACTGATCAAGATATTAAATAATAACGGAAACATGAATTTACTAATAACGAGAATATGAAGTTACTGATAAAAATATTGAATATCAACAAGAACATGAAGTTACTGATTTTTTTTTTGAATATCAACAAGAACATGAAGTTACTGATCAAAATATTAATATTAGCGGAAACATGAAGTTACTAATCAAAATATTGAATATTAACATTAACATGAAGTTACTAATAAAAAATATTTAATATTAACAGGAACATGAAGTTACTGATCAAAATACTAATATTAACGGGAATATGAAATTACTGCTCAAAATATTAAATAATAGCATAAACATGAATTTACTAATAACAGGAACATGAAACTACAAACAAAAATATTGAATATTAACATAAACATGAAGTTACTAATGAAAATATTAATATTAGGCGAAATATTAATAATGTCAAAACAAAACAAAATATAATATTTATCATTTTTATAAAATGATAAAAGATATTGTAGATTCAAATCCTAATTTCTTATTTTTTTAAAACACGGGTACTGATAATTAATAAACGTATTTATAAAACGTAATATTAATTCAAATATTAATATATTATTAACTCATTTAAGTGTATTTCTATTTATGTTATAATATATATAGTAACGGGAACATGAAGTTAGTGATCAAAGTAATTAATACTAACAGAAATATTAAATAACTTATCAAAATATTGAACATTAACGGGAACATGAAGTTACTGATCAAAATATTGAATAATAACAGAAACATGAATTTACTAATAACGGTAACATGAAGTTACTGATAAACATATTGAATATTAACAGGAACATGAAATTATTGATCAAAATATTAATATTAGCGAAAACATGAAGTTACCAATCAAAATATTAAATATTAACAGGAACATGAAGTTACTGATAGAAATATTGAAAATTAACAGGAACATGAAGTTACTGATCAAAATATTAATATTAACGGGAACATGAAATTACTGATCAAAATATTGAGTAATAATAGGAACATGAAATTACATATCGAAATATTGAATATTAAAAAAAACATAAAGTTACTTATCAAAATATTGTATATTAACGGGAACATGAAGATATTGATCAAACTGTTGAATATTAACGGGAACATCACGTTCGGAAAATTGACCATGATAGTGTTGAACACCTCCCTCCATTGTCGTACTCACCAACAAACAGAAAATTCCCAACAAAACAAAATGAACTCATATTTGGTCCGGTTCTTATTGAGACTTCGGTTATATGGGCCTTTCAATAAATAGCTCATTCATTTTAGGGGTTATAATCTATACATTTTCTTTACACATATTATTTCTCAATAGAATCTCTACATTTCTTAAATGCATCCTTGGATGTATTATTCAATCTAAAACAATATAAACTTTATTTTTTTAATGACTTTTTATTTTCAATATTAAAAAATTTTAATATTAGTATTTTTATAACATTTTCCATTTTAACCCAAATTTAATCTTTTACTAATACCTTTTATTTTTCTCAATTCAAATGCGCGAAAACGACGGGTACTCGTGCGAATGCACGGGTATCACACTAGTTATTTTTAAACTTTTTCAGCGGCATCTTTTTGAATAAGTTTTTTACTATAAATTATGTAATATTAAAAGTTGAATAGTTAGACCATATCTTTTTTTAACAGTTATAAAAAAATTTACAATTAAAAAGATTATATTTTAAGTAAAAACTAGTGGAATACCCGTGCATTCGCATGCGGTGTGGTAGGCTAATTTACTTTAGATGGTTTATTTTATATAGAAAATTAAATAGGATAATTAATTAAAAGTTATATGAAAAAATAAATAGGAATATATGAAAGAAGATTGATACGTATATTGGTTTCCAAAATATAATAAAATTAAAATAATTTTTTTAAAAGAGATAATAAATCGGTCCCTATTATTTTTTCAATATATAAAATATTCGAATCATTATTTATATATATATATATATATATATATATATATATATATATATATATATATATATATATATATATATATATATATATTAATTCGAGATGTAGTTATTGAACGAGTGTAACTCGTGGTGTAACTCTTCGGGTGTAATTTGATCCCTCCTCATATATATATATATATATATATATATATATATATATATATATATATATATATATATATATATATATATATATATATATTAAATATTATTTTTATTTTAAAATTATTGTCAAAAATATTTACACCAATAGTAAAGTTGTTCTATTATTATTCAATATTTTTATCAGTAACTTTATGTTACCGTTATTATTCAATATTTTGATTAGTAAATTTATGTTCCCGTTATTATTAAATATTTTGATTAGTAACCTCATGTTCACGTTAATATTCAATATTTTTGATTAGTAATTTAATATTTACGTTAATATTAAATATTTTGATCAGTAATTTCATGTTCCCGTTAATATTAAATATTTTGATCAGTAATTTCATGTTCCCGTTAATATTTAATATTTTGATTAGTAACTTCATGTTTCTGTTAATATTCAATAGTTTGATCAATAATTTCATGTTCCCGTTAATATTCAATATTTTAATTGGTAGCTTCATGTTTCCATTAATATTCAATAGTTTGAGCAACAACTTTATATTTCCGTTAATATTCAATATTTTTATCATTAACTTTATGCGAAACAATTGCACGGGTACCGCTGTATTATATGCAATTTTTTAAAATATTGTATCTTAAATTAAAATAATGCCAAAACAAAGCTATTATTAACATAAATAATTAAAAAATAACACATTTCTCCTATTTTGATTCATACATTATTTTAAATATATTTACTTTTATTTTCTCTAATTGTAAAAAAAATAAAATAACATGCGGGTTTGCACGAATTCTGGTATGGTTACCTGTGCATTTAGACGGTACTGATGTGTTACCGTATGTTGGCACGAGTACAGGTGTAGTAGACACACTTTTGTTTTCAAAATGTAATAAAAATGTAAATAAGGAAAGTATATACCCGTGTTAAGGAAAGTATATATACAATATTTTTGTTTTGGTGATCATAAAATAATTCAGAATTCTTTATATTAGCATATAATTATAATGTTATTTAACTCAGATATTACTTATGTATGTTCGTCTAGTATTTTTTACTTAAAAATATTTGTATAATTGATTTCTATATTACTAACATAAATAATTGTAAAAAATAACACATTTTTCCCGTGCTACATTTAAGTAAATTTATTTTTAAACTTCAAAAAATTTGAAAAACTCTTTAATAGCGGTAATTAATATATATATATATATATATATATATATATATATATATATATATATATATATATATATATATATATATATATATATATATATATATATATATATATCAATCTTTGTTAGTAAAATATTTTTGTATTTTTTTTACATAATATTGTAAGATGTAAATGCAATTTGAATATATATAATTTTATTATGAGGAGGGATATATTTACTCCAGGAGTAAGTTATTGTAACTTACTCCACATTTTGACCATTAATTCTTTTCAATCTAATGTTTAAATTTAATAAGAAATAATTTTTCTCACCATATTTAATTACTTATTATTTTTAACCATTAGATTAAAAAGAATAAACGGTCAAGATGTGGAGTAAGTTACAATAACTTACTCTTGGAGTAAATATAACCCTCTTCTATATATATATATATATATATATATATATATATATATATATATATATATAATACATAATTTTTAAATGAAAGTTTAAAAAACAATTGAATTTTTTAAGAGTGAAGACCCATTTTGGTCCCTCACAAATATTACACGAGTCAAATTAGTCCCTCACAAAAAAATTGACCCAATCCCTCACAAATATTACACGAGTCAAATTAGTCCCTCACAAAAAAATTGACCCAACTTAATCCCTTACGAAATTTAACCGGATCATATTAGTCCTTCTGTTAATATTTTTCTCAAATCGGTTTTTTTCTACTTCTAAATCGGTTCTTTTCATACTTTTAAACCATGACTGCACTGACACGTTGGATTTTTTTACTTTTTATTTTTTAAATACTAAATTCATTTTTATTTTTAATCTCATTTTTAAACCGTTATCAATAAATAATATCAAAAAAGTCAAAATTATTTCTTATAAAGTAATTTTTAAATAAGTAATTTTCATGATTTCTACTAATATTAACAAATCTATCATATAAGAAAAGTCTACCATTTGAGACTTTCTTAGGCTATCCACATCAGCAACTCTTCTATGGTTGATCCACATCAGCTTTGGTGGTTACTACAGAATTTTTGATCCTTCAACTGCATGGTGGGCTGCGGCAGTTATTGTTGTGGAAGTTTCACCCTCACAGCTTCTCATGTTGCTGCAGTTATGTAAGGTCCATTATTCTGTGCCTGTCCATGTTCCAAACTGCACAATTGCAGTAATTATATGTTTAAATGGCTTGCCTATTTATCAGTGATTTCATTATTCTCTTTCCATGCTTGCTAACTTCTGCGG
Source organism: Vicia villosa (assembly GCF_029867415.1). Classification (NCBI taxonomy): domain Eukaryota; kingdom Viridiplantae; phylum Streptophyta; class Magnoliopsida; order Fabales; family Fabaceae; genus Vicia; species Vicia villosa. Next base: position 336,954 of record NW_026705579.1, read on the forward strand.
TTATCATTCAGTGCAGTGTGAATTTGCATTATCATGTCAAGGCCTGTTGAGAGAATAGCAGAGATCAATGATGGAAAAGAGCTTTGGAAGATTGTTGTTAGGATTCACCACAGATGGAAAGTTGTCTCCAACAATAAGGAACATTTTGAAATGATCTTTGTTGACAAATTGGTGATTACCCTGTTTATGTTTCAGTATGTTTATCATTTACCTATGTTTGTATAGTTTGAATCATTTTTTGGTTTCTGCTGCAGGGAGATGATATTCATGCTGTTGTTCCAGCACCTCATGTGTCGGTGTTCACCGAAAAATGCTTATTAGGGCATACTTATACTGTATCTAATTTTAAGGTGGTGCCTTATGTTCTGGCCTTCAGGGCATCGGGACACAAATATATGATAAAGTTTACTACTGAAACGTCTGTTCTTGATGAAGACAAACATGAGATACCCCCGAAATCGATTTTATTTACAAGTTTTTCCGACATCATAACAGGGAGGTTTGACAAACATGTTCTGATTCGTGAGTATGGTTTTTGGTTTTTTTATTATCTCATGTTTTGATGCATTTTAGCCGTGTGAAATTAATAAATTTATTTCAGATGTCGTTGGAATGGTGGATAGTATTGGTTATGCACAGACTGAGTCAGGTGCAAAGAAGCAGCAAATTAGCATGATGTTGCGTGATCACAGGTTTGTTTTTTTATACATTAGACTGCCTGATATATGAATCATGTTATATATCTTAATGTGTTGTGATCATGGTTTAGCAACAACATGTTGAACTGTACTCTGTGGGAATCATACGCGGATCAGTTCATCAGGTTTAACAAAGTTAGGGTTGCTGCATCACTCCCTACAGTTGTGTTGCTTCAGTATGCCAAAGTGAAGGAAGAAGGTTATTCCATGACTTATTTTTTAAATTAATACTAAAACTACAAAATTTGTGATAAATATATTGACAAGGTATAATTTGAATTTGCAGGAAAGTATCCTCTGTCTGTGACAAACACCTACAATGTGACCCTTTTATGTGTTGATGCTGATTTTCCGGTCATGAAAGACTTTATTGATAGGTATGTTGATAGTGTCATCCATTTTATGCAATTATTTTTTCCATGTATGAATTTGATAATGATCCATGCTATGCAGAATGCCTGAGGAGAGCAAGGTAACCCTGTCTGAACAACTTGGAGGGAATTCCCAATATTCCTCCCAAAGTTCTGAAAATCAACAGCTCACTCCTGTGCAAAAATTGTTCTCAAAGGCTGTTGTTTTGCCTATTGCTGAGATTATTCAACTTACGGATGTATGTCTTTCTATTTTCCTATATTATCATAATTATAACCTCATTGTTTAGTCTGTCACATGTTTCTGATTTTGGCGGCTATTTGTCCAGGTTACATTTTGTGCTGCTGTCGCTACAACAAAATTATTAGTAGCATCTCCGTTTGGATGGTTCTATCGTGCCTGTCATATGTGTCAATCTATAGCGCGTGGGGACATCCCCCCTTTAAGTGTGAAGCTGGTCATGAAACCATGGCTGAAGTCCTTAGGTTTTAGTTGTTCTCACCTAATAGATGTTGTTTCTGTCATGTTTTTGATGTTTCTATGTTGTCGGCTTTTTTAACGGAACTATTTCTTATGATGTTCAGGTATAAGATTGAAATTGAGGTTACTCACGGGGGCCAAAGCTGCAATTTTGTCTTCTGGAACAGAGAATGTGAAATGCTGTTGGGTTTATCTGCATCGCAACTTCGTAACACTATGATTCAGGTTATATTTATATTGTGCAGACGAATTAGAATGTACTTTCCAATACTCTGTGTACACTAATATGGCCAGTTGTTTAAATAGGCTGGAATTACTGATCCATTGGACTTTCCGTTAGCACTTGATCAGTTGTTGAAGTTGGAAATGGCTATGAAGGTTAAGTGGCATCCACGCTGGAAGAACTGTTCCGTCGTTATGATTATAAAAAATGATCCTATTATCCAGCAACTTAAGGAAAAATGGGGAACAGATGAGGTCAGCTCTAATAAACTGACATTTGTTTTATAAAAGAGGACTTCACATTATAACAATTTTTTGCCTGATTTTGTTTTTCTTTGGTAAATTCTCAAGGAACCTATTCCAATCCAAACTGTCGTACCTGAGACTCTGGAGGTAGAAATTTTAAACTGTGTATGCATTTTTTTGCTTTTCCTGTGATTATGTTATATTGAAAACTGTGTTTAACAATATATAGATTAAAGAGAGTGTTGATGAGGCTAAAACAGATGCCAATGAAGACTGTGAATTGGTTACAGTAACTCCCACTGCAACACACTTACCTACTTACATTTATATCAATTTTACTAACACTTACTGACTTACATTTATATCAATATTCCTAACTAATAGTCTTCATCGTGGCATTGCAGGACCTGGAAATTACATCTGAGCACAAGCCTGATGTTGTCACACCTAGTGGTAAGAGGCATCTTCCTGCTGCATCAAGTGAATCCATTGATTTGGACGGATTACATGATGGGGAACTGTCATCAAACAAGCTGAAGAAGATAATTAAAATGGAGAAGATTGATTAGATCTATTTTTATTTTGTGTGTGTTTTGCTTAGGTGTTTGTTATAAAAACTGAATGTTAGTTTCCTTTGCTTTTAATCATGTGTGTGATTTCATTTTCTGTAATAATTAGTGCATGAATACTGGCTATGTGCTTCTGTTATGTTCAATTTGATTTAAGAATTATCAATGGTTTGTGTGGCTTATTATATTCAAATGATTCAAATTGAACTACATATTATATATACTATTATTAATTATTTTGATTCTTTTTGATCATATATCAAACATTCCATTTGAACTATACCTCTTATAACGGGGTGCTGCTTTTTTATTATTTTTAATGTTAGTTACAATAATGATGTCGCAAAGAACGGTTTGTTTGGATTAGCAAAATCTAAGCTTTCTGTCATTTCATTGTAAACTAAAACATGGATTGCGCCTCACAAACAAACACCAGAACTTTTAACATTTGACTATGTTAACTATCAATAAATAATTTTATGTCTGATCTTAGTATAATGTTGATACAATATTATGGGACAGATTTCATTTTAACTAACAGCATATCAGAGCGGATTAATAGAATATAATAGGAGAACTTAAAAAATTTGTCCCGAAAACGATTATATATTAGATCTTCCAATGGTCACAATATTACTGTGTTACCATTTTGGATAAAGTGCTTACAAAATAACATGTAGCAGAATATATATAACACAATGTACCAAAATAACATTCCCAACATATAATATAACCATTAAAATTCAGGTATAGTACACGGTTTGCAAATAGCAGTAGTTTCTTCATTGTCTTTCAACCTTCACATAGATATACGGAGAGAATCGCAGCATACTCCAAGTTATTGTATCCCCATTACGCAGGTTAAGAAATTTGGCGAATTCGTACCATCCCAGGGCCATGTACTTTTCATATGGCTGGGGTATTCCTTTTCTGTTAGCTTTGTGAACCTGACAGGTAAAAATGTTCTTCGTCCTCACATCCAGCAGGTTGATTTCATCTTGAAAGCGACGGAGGCATCTTTTGGCAATTTCCTTAGGGAAATGCTGCATACAAGAAATAACGTAACTATTAACAATATATACTATTTACATTTTCAATAACATGATTCTCATATTCAAATTTCTCCTTACCATTACATTCTGCTGTGTAGATTTAGCATTTGTAACATGTGTGTTCCAGAAAAATTTTTGAGCCCCTGTAGAACTGTCTACAGTAATGTCTGTACCCACCTTTGCTTTTTTCACCACTTTACCCTTTTGTTTCTTACCCTCTTTTGATCCACTTGGTTCACCAACTTCAGAAACTTTGATTTCATTTGTGTCAATGTCTGTTGATTCCTCTTTTATCTTTACAGGTCCTGCATTGGGATTGCTTTTAACCCCTGCGCTATTTTGTGCGACAACATCAACATTCGACACAACATGACCCGGGGTGACATTGCGCTGTTTATTCCTGCGTTTTCTTTCCACCTTAGGATCGTACCCTGTTTCCTTTACTAAATCTTCTATGATTTCCATTGCCTGATCATCGCTGTTCCAACATCAAATATGGATTAAAAACAAACCGCATATGAAGCATTCTTTACTAAGCAATAGTCATATGCCGAGCAACGACGGGATATGAAATCCAACAATAAAAACCAACAATAGTCATTCAGTCACATTTGATTTCTTGACAAATACCACACATAATACAACATTGCACTATATTGATACTACACCCATCACTAAATGTTGTTAAGTGTTATTACCACACTACCATATTCTGTATACCGGTATACCCTATTTTGTACTGAAAAGCAAAGGTGAAATAAAATTATCTACTCATACCTGAAATCATTTTCATCATCAGAGGGAATACGCACAGAAGGACCACCGTGTGAAGATGCCATTGTCGGAACCCTAACCGCAGGCAGTTGCAATGCTAAACTTCTATTCAATGCAATAGGAAACAAGTACTTGGTACATGCAGAAAGTGGGTTAACTGTTCAGTTTCTATTTACTTATAATATTAGTTTTGACTTAAAGTCTTTTTAAAAGAGTAACACATCCATCAAATAAAATATTATAAATAACCTGTATAGATTAAATTAAATACATTTAACACACACAACAGTTATAAGGGAGGTGTTATACCCCAAAATTTGCCCGCATCTTTTTTCAAGAAAAACTCCAATCTGAAAATTAAGAGTCTCATATAATCATGGATTTTTATTTCAACAAATATCCTGACATATGAAATACTTAGTTTTTAGAATTTTTCTTATACAGTAATTTGGCTTGCAGTTGAATTTATTCTTACGCAAACGCCAAATACTGTTTATTACTTCACACATGCTATTTATTTATTTACAGATAAATAGTACTGACACAATTGGTGCAGAGTTAAATCTTTTTGCAGGCGCAGAATCAGGAAACTCAGACTGTACTGGTAACAAGTAGATTATTATTATCTTTTGTTTCCCACTAATTTTTGTACTATATTCCATTATTTTCAAAAATCTTTTCAAATCTCTTTTTCAAAAATCAAATCCTAACTTTATTCTCCACATCTCTCTTTTTCCCAACACTATCATACACTTTCTTTCAAATCTTACTTCCACTCAAATTTTCCTTTTGTACGGAATCACATCATTCCCCAACGTCTCTATCCTTCTTTCCATTCTATAAATACCTCCCATTTTCTTCCATAAAATCTCACATCAAATTCTAATTCATCTCTCAAATTTCCACTTCATAATCCATCCTTTCTTCTTCCCCGACAAAATGGCGAAGCGGTGGGAAACGTGTTTTCTTATGGTCATCACCATTGCTACGGTGATCATGTCTTTCTTCTGTCTACATAGCCCGGAACACTGTGGACCTGGGATGCTTATGCTCCCAATCATCTACATGTTACTATTTGTAGCATGGGTTATCAATCGTCATTCTTAAAATTTGCCGTATTTCTTATTTCTTAAATGTACCGTTTATTCGTCGTACTGTTCAATATAGTATGTAATATTTGTACTGTCAGTATTAAATGTTGTACTATTTGTCATAATATTGCTTAATTACTCAGATAATATTTTATGTGTTTTCTGCCAGTCAATTATTCATTTTTCTGTGCATTAAATGATTTTCAGGGTTATTATCGGTAATTTTGCCCGCATACAGTAAATATTAGTTATTTATTATGTCTGTGTTTTTTAACAAGTCATGTAAATAAACTTTCATTTTTCACATAAAACAAAAAGCAAAAACAACAAAAAAAGAAAATTAACTTTGACTGTTGATTTTTCACTCTAACTGCTACGTCAATATCTGAACAGTCAGTCGACAGCCAAACTGCTGGCAGTACAATTCTCAGTGTTTTGTACCATCAATCAAATCAATCATTCACAATTCAAAATTCCAAGATTTTTGTTCTAGAAGTCTTCTGAATATCACGCGATTAGCAGAGACTCAACACTGCACAAAAATCAGGTACGCTTAACTGTCTCCTACATAAACAGTCCCTGACTAGGGTTTTTCTTGTTTTTACAGGAGAAACAAGTTTTTGAGAGCTCAAATGGATTTCATGCACATCCATATATCTCAAAGTACCATCATAAAAATTTTCAAACTTCAATTCACTCAGACGCACCGTCAGCAGCTCAAACAGTCAACAGACGACCCGTTTGACCAAAAAAGTCAACAGACAGTCAAAAATGAAATTTTTTGTCAAAGTCCATATTTTGTCAAAGGATTCATCATTTGATCATTGGATGATCATAATTCATCAAGGAAAGATCGAAAATCAACAAAACCCTAAGATTCAAAATTAGGGTTTTTGCCTGAAAAGTCAACTCAACTTTGACTGATCATAACTCTCTCATCCTTCATCCAAAAAATTCAAACCAAAGCTCATTTTGAAGGAAATTCAATTATCTTTCAAATGCCATTGATCCCATGGTCATTGCATTCACCATTTGAAAAATATGACCAAAGACATTACATGTCATTTTCAAAGTCAACAAAAAGACACTTTTTTCAAAAGGACACACAAGGAGCATCAACAATCATTTTGACATGAGACCAAAGACATTGGTTAGAGGACTCTTTGAGGTTTCCAAAAAGTGCAAGATCTCCTTCATATGACAAAAATTTAGGTATTTACACCTTGTTGAAGTTGGCTAAATTTTGGGAAAATGCATGAAATCAACATTGCTCAAAAATGTATTTTTTCCAAATGGGGCCAAGTTTTCATGGTTCAAACATCTTTGCCATGTTATAATGGGCCTCCCACGACCAAGACAAGGCCCATATCATTTTTTATCCATTTTTTGGCATAATTTTATCTTATTTTAAGATTAAATTAAAAGGAAAATGGATGGATAATGGGTAGCTTAATTTCCAAGCATGACTCACCCAAGGAATCTTCATCTTTCTGCAGAGAATTGAAGAGCAAGGCAAGTGCATTGAAGACAAGAAGACTTGGTCAATAATTCAAAGCTTTTTAATATAAAAAATTCAAGAATTCCACAAAGGCAACTAGATGCTTCTTAGCTTCAATTCTAAGCACTCAATGCTTATAAATAGGCTAGCTTACTTCAGTAACAAAAGAGACAAGTTCAGAAACAAAGCCTTACTCATAATACACTTGTAACCACTTGAAAAATTTCAAAGAAAATTCAAATTCGAGTTTTTAATTTCAGTCCATTTCAATACAAACTAAGCATTCAAACATCATCTCTGAGCTTCACTGAAACTATCCCAATCAATTGCAAGCCTTAAACCTCACTGAATCGAGCTACACAGGTCACGATTTGCTCAAACTAAAACTAACTTGTATCTCATAACACACGCATATCTAGCAAGATGTAGACATATATTTGGACTTGGTGTGGTGTGTAGATCATTTCTGGAACTTTAATTGAGTTTTAGACGCTTACACACGAAGTTACCATTTTAGGGTTCATAACCTAAAAATTAGGGCTTTTTGAAATAGGCAAAATTAGAGATTCTAAGTGGTACCATTGAGTTCGTATGGATCAGACGAATTGAATGGATAGGTCGCGCCAAATTTCTTTTATGTCTAACCCCTATTCGTTATTTTCCAGGTTTAAGCTTCATCTATTACAGCGCTTTTGATAAGAAAGCGCTATTAAAAGTCCTGGCGAGAGGTTGAAGATGATGAGGTGTCCTCACCTCATTGGACAGCAAGCGCGCGTTTTTTTAAACTTAACCCTAGGTTTCAGTGTTTGCAGGCGCGTCATAATTGGTGGACCCTCACAATCTGAGCCATCTGATTTCATTTATTATCCATCCAATGCATCAGAATGAGGACCTACCCCATGGACCTTATTTAATTTCCACACCTGATCAGTATCCTTTTATTTTCTATTTTTATTTTAATTTCTTTGTTAAATTAATTAAAAATAGTTTTAAAAATCCAAAAAATACACAAAAAATATTTTTAGACTTCTAAAATATTATATTATTTTCTGAAATAAAAATATTTTATTTTCCTTCAAAATTTCAATATTTTGTATAATTAATTAGTATATATTTATATATTTGCTTTTTAATTATTCTAACCAATCAAAAAATCATAAAAAAAATTGTTCTTTATGTTAAATATTGTTTATATATTATAAAATAATTTTGTACATATTTTGAATAATTTTCTCTTTGAGTTTTAATTATTTGTGTAATTATTTGCATAATTATGTATTAATTAACTTAATCAATTTCAAATCAATTTCAAAAATTCCAAAAAAATTAGTTTTGTTTTAAAATTAATTAACAAATATTTTGTACATATTTTAAACTTAATTTCTAGGTTTAAATCTATTTTCATCTTTTTTCTTCATTTTAATTTAATTAATCATGCATTAATTATAATTAAATTCAATCATAAAAAATCCAAAAACATGCCTTTTATTTTTCTTGCAATTTAAATTCCTAGATAAATGTATAGGATGTCAAATTCATGTAAATAGGCTAGTTTACATTTCCTGCACAATCGATGTAATAGCGTAGATTTACTTTCCGCACTTTACATTTCTGCATTTTAATTTCCAGCAAATATAAACTGCGTGTATGTCAAAGATAAAATTGAACCGTTAGATCACTAACTTCAAAGATAAAATATCTGAATCCAATCACAATCACACTTGCACCTCTTAAGGTAAATCCCTTCTCATTTTTCTTTCAAAATCAAAGTCAAAATTCTACTATTCTGAGTACAAAATCGAACCTTTTGTTTGTATCCGGTGAAATGATAGATTTTTAAAGGAAATAAGGATAAAGACCTTACAACTCAGGGTAGACCTCCTAGTTTGCTTGCTCAAATCAAAACAAACAAAATTCTCATACACTGTTGTTTTTTTCAAAACTTTCCAAAAAAGACAATACTTTGTATACATCCAAACACGGATAATTACAAAGTTAACGTTCTTTTCAAAAACATCTTTCGAAAGATAAACAAGCATTTTGTATACATCCACACACGGATCATTACAAAATTCAATTTACAAAAGTATTTGAAACCACATATGAGCATTCTAAAGCAATTGAAAAGTGATCGAAAAACAAGTGAGCTAAGCAAACTTAAGAGCCCATGGATAACCATGGATACAAAGGGTGCTAACACCTTCCCTTTGTATAACCTACCCCCTTTACCTAGAATTTCTTAAAGGTCTTTTTTCTGTTTCTTTTATAAACCTTTCCTTAATTGGATAAAATAAAAGGTCGGTGGCGACTCTGTGAATTTTCAAAAATGCGAAAGCATTAAGCGATAAAAAAGAGTCAGTTCACGTATCTCTCCCGAACAGAGGTATGGCCCGGATTAAAAAACGGAGGTCCACAGAACTGGCGACTCTGCTGGGGAGATACTTTCAAAAACAAAATGTTTTCAAAAGGGGTTACCTTAAGAGAATAGATCACTTCGATGTTTTCAATTGATTGACTTGATTGCTCTATTTTTCAAAGGTTTGTTTGGGTATTTTGCTTGTGTGAAAGATTCTAACCCGAATCTCGAGATACCTTAAGTATATGACAATAGACCAAGGAAACTGTACGGCATGTACCGATACGGTTGATCTGGTAGTCATCATTAGTGCGATACTTTGGTTTATACTGATGTCCCTTGAAAACGATCAAGGAGTATATTAGGCTTCCGAAATGTCATTAAACACTAATTTGTCTTAGAACCTTTTTAGTTGAACTTGACTTATGGCCTATTAAGTGGCTAGCTTTGAAATTGATCGAAGTTAGTTATCCTCGAGGAATATTTTGATCGGCCGCTCGAGCGCCGTATTGAGATGTTACTTCCAAGGATCATAGAACCCGAATACTATTCTAGGACAGGTTTTAACCAACTCAACTTCAGTGGGGAGGGTATCACCTATCAGCTCCATGCAAGCCTTTAAACCTAAGGCTATTGTTTGATTTGTCTTTGTGTGCCACATGTTTGCATCATAAGCATATCATTTTTGCACCAAACACTTCAAGGATCAAAGAGTTTACCTTTGTTTTTGCAGGTAATGGCTCCCGCCACCAAAGATTACATCCGAATCAACATCTCAACGGTACCATCTGAACTAAAAGACTTAGTGTCAGAATTCCCCAGGAATGTTCAATTCACCGAAAGGCATGGTCACCTACTCCATTTGGTTACCTCAAAATTTGAAGAAGACATGATACGGGTCCTGTTCCAGTTCTTTGACCCTGAACATCATTGCTTTACCTTTCCTGATTACCAGTTGGTACCCACTTTGGAAGAATTCTCTGAACTAATTGGATTGCCTGTTCGCAATCGATTACCTTTCACTGGTTTAGAAAGGATTCCAAAACCTGAAGTCATTGCTGCTGCTTTACATCTGCGAAAATCAGAAATCGAGTCCAATTGGGAAACAAAGAGTGGAGTTAAGGGTTTGCTTGCCAAGTTCTTATTGGAAAAGGCTTGACTACTGCTAGAAAACAAAAGTTATCCAGCTTTTGAGGAAGTTATGGCACTTTTGATCTATGGGTTGGTTTTATTCCCTAATCCCGACCAGTTCATAAGTGTACACATCATCAACCTTTTCCTAATCCGTAACCCGGTACCAACCTTACTAGGAGACATTCTACATTCTCTACACACTCGTACCATAAAGAAACGAGGAACTCTCATGTGTTGTATACCACTACTAGCTAGGTGGTTTACATTTCATCTTCCCCGATCAGTGTTGAGAAATGAACAAAGAATGCAATGGTCTCGCAGGATTATGTCTTTGTCTCATTCAGATATCCGGTGGAACAACTTCTTTCAAAGAGACATTACTATCATTGATCATTGTAGAGAGTACCCTAATGTGCCACTCCTTGGCATCAAAGGAGGCATCACTTACAATCCCTCTTTAGCTCTACGCCAATTCGGATATGCAAGGAGCAACGGTCCTCATGACATGATTATCCATGGCATTGTGTTTGATTATGAGAATGATTCTCATAGACACTGACGATGGTTCATACGGGCATGGGACAATGTCTATAGAATAGAAAGCAAAACTTTGGGGCAATGGAATTCTATTCCTATGGAACCCTACCTCAGATGGGTCCGCACTCATGCTCAGAAACTCCTTATGCCATATCCTGCTGTTCTACCTGTGACTATTGAACCAGAGGTCGAAGGATATGAACCTCAAGTTATTCTACACCCGGACATGCCAACTGACCTAGAAGAGTTGCAAAAATCTTGGGTTCAACTCAAAGAGGAAAGAGATACCTTCAAATCATACTGTCAAGACTATGAGAGAAGGATATTGGAGCTCACAGGACAGCTTCAAGAAGAACAGCAGATCAACACATTCCTGGGGGCAAAGAGAAAGCGTCCACGGGAGACCTGAAGGATCATTTATTTTATTTCTGTCTTGTAAGCCCAAATGAGGCAAAGAAAAAAGAAGCAAAGAAATAAAAAGAGAAATAAATTGATTAACTAACGTTTGTTTCTTCTTTAACAAATCTAAACTCTAAGATCCTTGAAACATTGCACACACATTTCACTTCATGCATTGCATATACATTTCATACATTGCATTCATATACATTGCACATACATTTCATACATTGCATACACATGGCATCCAGTCATACACATTGCATAACAGGTTCACATGACGGATTTCTCATCTCCTCGCTGTTTATTTCAGTCAGAAGAGATGGAATCCGAGACAAGCATCAAGAACCTCGAAGCACAGAATGCCCAAGTTCAAGTGGCAATTTTGGAACTGGCAAAGGGGCAACAAGAACTGAAAGCCCTGATAATCAAGAAGAAAAAGAAGCCCAAAGGATCTGTAGGCGTGAGTCACCTGAAAAGGAAGATCAAAATCCCAGTCAAAAAGTTCAAAAAGCCACCGATCCCTGAAACAGTTGGTGATGATGAACAAGAAGACAATCAAAGCAACCAAGGTTCTGCCAAACCCTCTCTCTCTTCAAATGAAGAAGATGATCATTCTGGGGACGAACCGGATGATGAAAAATACCAACAGCTGGAAGACCGTATGAAAGCTATGGAGATACAAAAAATACCTGGCTTAGATTTCAATGATCTAGGGCTCATCTCGGATGTTGTTATCCCTCCAAAATTCAAAGTTCCTGTCTTTGCAAAATATGATGGAGTTTCTTGCCCGAAACTACATCTGAGATCCTATGTGAGGAAGATACAACCTCATACAACAGATAACAAATTATGGATTCACTTCTTCCAAGAAAGTCTGTCGGGTACACAACTCGAGTGGTACTACCAGCTGGAAAATACCAAGGTTCATACTTGGGAAGAATTAGCTGCTGCTTTTTACAAACAGTACCAATACAATGCTGATCTTGCGCCAACCCGTACTCAACTAAGGGGCATGTCTATGGGACCAAAAGAAAGTTTCAAAGGATATGCACAAAAGTGGAGAGATATGGCTGGAAGGGTTCAACCACCCTTATCTGATCGCGAACTAGTTGACATGTTCATGGGCACTTTAACTGGCCCTTTCTATAGCCATTTGCTGGGAAGCTCATCATCAGGTTTCACTGACCTGATACTGACCGGAGAACGTGTCGAAAGTGGCATTCAAAATGGAAAAATTCAAATAGGTTCCTCTTCTGGTACTACAAAAAGGCCCATCAGCGGGAGAAATGAGGTCAATGCAACACAAATTCAGAAAAGTCGCAAAAGTGAGCAGCATCAATCTGTAGGGGCAGTTCTGATCTCCACATCTGCACCTCAAAAAGATCAACAGCCAAAATATACGCATCGACCAGATGCACCAAGAAGAAATTTCACCAGAATCAACATGCCAATCTCTCAGGCATTGCAGCACTTGCTAAAAGCAGATCTGATCACATTAAAAGGTCCTCCAAAGAATGTCAACACTTCCTCTCTGAATTATCGCCTTGATGCGACATGTGCCTATCACTCAAACTGTCCAGGACATGACGCAGATCACTGTTGGGCCCTGAAAAATAAAATACAAGATATGATAGATGCTGGGGAAATTGAGTTCGATCCTCCAGAAACTCCAAATGTCATCACTGCACCTATGCCAAAGCATGACAAAACTGTTAATGCTATCCTGGACACTGTTTACATCTATGATGTGAACGAATTATCAACTCCACTCTGCGAAGTCAAAGGAAAGCTAATCCGAGCTGGTTACTTTCTAGGGTGTGACCCCGACTGCTTTTACTGCTCCTGCCTGCCCAATGGTTGTGAAAATCTGAGGATGGGAATTCAAAAATGGATGGATCGCCGTATCATTATGTTTGAGAGGCTCCCTTCTATGGACGTGCTGTGCGAAGTCTTTGCAAACAGGATGAGAATAGAGGATGCCTCAGTGATCTCCAGCTTACCATTCAAAATCTCTGCCAAGGCTCCATTCAAAATTTCTGCTACACTCAAAGTGGCATCAGTAGTCATTGCTAGTCCAACTCCATTTCCATACTCCTAAGACAAAGCTGTCCCATGGGGATATGACACTAATGTTTATGTTCATGGAGTTAAGCAGGGTACCTCGACTGAAGAGGCCGCAAAGTTAACTACTCCAACTGTGAGTAATATTGTGGGTACCAGCAAGATCACGAGAAGCGGAAGAATCTTTTCACCAGAAATTTCTCCAAATGTTGTTGCTGGTCCAGTCCGAGTCCCAGTTCCTAATCAAAATGTCAACGCTCGAGGCAAAGAGCCACAAGTTGAACAAGTTCAAACCCCGGTGGAGATCACTGTTGAGGATCCATCAAAGCAAGAAATGGAGGAAATATTGAAAATCATCTGCAAGAGTGATTACAATATTGTTGAGCAACTAGGGCACACTGCTTCAAAAATCTCAATGCTATCTCTGCTAAAATATTCAGAAGCTCATGCCAAAGCTCTGATGAAGTTCCTGAAAGCTGCGCATGTGCCTCAAGAGATCTCAGTCGACCAATTTGAGAATTGTGTTGCCAATCTAACCGTGAGCAATGGTCTCGGTTTCTCCGATGTGGATCTAAACCCTGCTGGAAAAAATCACAACAAAGCCTTACATATCTCCATTGAATGTAATGGCACCACTCTATCTCATGTGCTAATAGATAACGGTTCTTCTTTGAACGTGTTACCGAAAACAGTACTAGAAAAGCTTGACTTCGAAGGAATTGTGTTACAACCAAGTGATGTTGTGGTAAGAGCCTTTGACGGGTCAACCAGAACGGTATACGGAAAAGTGAATCTCCCAATGAGAGTGGGTTCTCAAATCTTCGATTCCATCTTTTACGTAATGGAAATTCACCCAGCCTACTCCTGTTTACTTGGACGCCCTTGGATACATGGGGCAAACGCTGTAACTTCTACCCTGCATCAGAAGTTAAAATATCCAGTAAAAGGAAAGATTGTCACAGTCTATGGCGAAGAGGAATATGTGGTTAGTCACCTAAGCAATTCCAAATATGTTGAGTTGGAGGACGAATTCATCGAAACTCCATGCCAATCATTTGAGGTGGTCTCCCCAGATGTCTCTACCACCAAGCATATTCCTGCTACTCCAACTACAACTATGGCTTCTCTCAAAGATGCCAAAGCCGTGATTGAACAGGGTGATTGCACAGTATGGGGACAACTTCCCGATATACCCTACAAGTCTGACAAACTAGGTCTGGGCTATGATAGTGAAAATCAAAAGAATGATCAAAGTCCTCGTTCTGAAGGATTGATGTCACACTTTGTCAGCCAAGAAGTAAACGCTATTGAAGATGAAGGAGTGTTCATGAACCATGTCATTCAGCCATATCCAGATGAAATTCCACCCATTTCCATGGGAATGTGGGATGCTGTGGGAGAACCAAACGGCGGGTATAATTATCAGTATGCCGCACCTCAGAATTCTTATATTGCTATGGAGGACCTTACCCCGACTGGATGGGGTGATCAAATTGGAAATGACGAAAGTTTCACAAGTCCCATCACTGAGCAATATCAAAATCCACCCAAAGAAGTATGGGACACGCTAGGAGAACCCAGCGGCAAATATGACTATGTGGTGAAATATTCCGCTCCCCCTGCTCACAACAGTGGATTGAACAACTGGAAAGCTGAGGATGTGATCTCCTTTGACCAGGAGTAAATGCCATTTCCTGTTTTCTTTGTGTATATTGTGCAAAGATAAAAATGGTTCCTGAACAATCGAACCATGAGCTTGAAAAGCCGTGTGCCTTAGCACACTGGTCCTTCTATAAGGGCTTATCATATCATGATCATGTGCATTCAATAAAATCATGGGACGCTTGCATATTTAAATTTTGTGATCCTTTTTCCTTCTTTCTTCGCTTTCAAATAGCTATGTTTTTCTTCACACACACTCACATAACTAACTTGCAGATTCACATACACTCTGGATCCAGTCAACAACGATTCTGCTATTGCCCGTCATGACTTTGAAAGTCCGATCTACCAAACTGAGGACGAAAGTGAGGAAGATTGTGAAGTGCCAAGAGAAATTGCAAGGCTGCTAGAACAAGAAGACAAGGCCATACAGCCTCATGAGGAGCCAATTGAGGTCATCAACTTGGGCAGCAACGAAGAAACGAAAGAAGTCAAAATAGGGGCTGATTTAGAACACAGCGTCAAGCAAAGACTGATTCAAATGCTGCGAGACTATGTCGAGATATTCGCCTGGTCCTATGAGGATATGCCAGGCCTTGACACGGATATCGTAGTTCATCGCCTGCCAATCAAAGAAGGTAGCACTCCAGTCAAACAGAAACTACGAAGGAGTAGGCCTGATATGTCAAAAAAGATCAAAGACGAGGTTGAAAAACAGTTCAATGCCGGATTCCTAAAAGTTGTAAGTTATCCTCCTTGGATAGCTAACATCGTCCCTGTACCTAAAAAAGACGGGAAAGTCAGAATGTGCGTGGACTACAGAGATCTGAACCGGGAAAGTCCCAAAGATGATTTCCCTCTACCACACATCGATGTACTGGTTGACAATACCGCACAATGCAAGGTATTCTCCTTTATGGACGGATTCTCAGGGTACAATCAAATCAAGATGGCACCCGAAGATATGGAAAAAACAACCTTCACAACACCCTGGGGAACCTTTTGTTACAAAGTAATGCCCTTTGGTCTGAAAAACGCAGGAGCAACCTATCAACGTGCAATGGTAGCGCTATTTCATGATATGATTCATCAAGAAATAGAGGTGTCTGTCGATGACATGATTGCAAAATCCAACACCGAGGAAGAACATCTGGGTCATTTACACAAGTTGTTTGACAGACTCAAGAAATACAAGTTGCGATTGAACCCAAATAAGTGTACCTTTGGAGTAAGATCCGGCAAACTCTTAGGTTTCATCGTCAGCAGCAAAGGTATTGAGGTTGATCCCGCCAAGGTTAAAGCCATTCAAGAAATGCCTATACCTCGTACTGAGAAACAAGTCAGAGGATTCTTGGGACGTCTAAATTACATCGCCCGATTTATTGCCCACATGACTACTACTTGTGTGTCGATCTTCAAACTGTTGAAGAAAGATCAAGTGGAAAGGTGGAATGACAAATGCCAGTTAGCCTTTGACAAAATCAAAGAATATCTCCAAAAACCTCCAATCTTGTTGCCACCTGTGGAAGGCAGGCCTCTGATAATGTACCTAACTGTTTCAGAAGACTCAATGGGGTGTGTACTAGGACAACATGACGAATCCGGCCGAAAGGAGCACGTAATCTACTATCTTAGCAAAAGGTTTACCGATTGTGAAACAAGATACTCACTACTCGAAAAAACTTGTTGTGCCTTAGCTTGGGCAGCTCGCCGGCTAAGACAGTACATGCTAAATCACACCACTTTCCTAATCTCCAAGATGGATCCCATCAAATACGTGTTCAAAAAACCTGCTCTCTCTGGAAGAATAGCAAGATGGCAAATGATCTTAACAGAATATGACATTCAATACACTTCACAAAAAGCAATCAAAGGAAGTGTGGTAGCTGATCATCTGGCTCATCAAGCAGTGGATGATTATCAAGCATTGAACTTTGACTTCCCAGACGAAGACATTATGCTAGTCAATGACTACAAACAATCAGGACCAGAAGAAGGACCCGAGCCAGGATCCTGGTGGACTATGGTTTTTGACGGAGCTTCTAATGCACTTGGCAATGGCATCGGAGCTGTGATCATTTCCCCCGCAGGAAGTTACACACCATTCACTGCCAGATTATGCTTCAATTGCACTAACAATATAGCCGAATACGAAGCATGTATTCTGGGTCTTAAAGCTGCAATCGATCTAAGAATCAAATTCCTGGAAGTCTACGGAGACTCGGCCTTGGTAATCTACCAAGTCAAAGGGGAATGGGACACGAAGCACCCGAATCTAATTCCTTACAAAGAATATGTGCTGAGTTTGATTCTTTACTTCGAAGAAATCACTTTCGAACACATCCCACGCGAGGAAAATCAACTAGCTGATGCTTTAGCTACCATGTCATCCATGTTCAAAGTCAGGTGGGACAACGAGGCGCCTATGATCACCATTTACAGGCAAGATGAACCATCCTATTGCAATGAGATCAATACCGAAGGAACCGAGGAAAAACCATGGTTCCATGAAGTAAAAAGATATCTCGAAGCTCAGGAGTACCCTGAAGGGGCATCCATTAACGACAGAAAGTTTCTAAGGAGATTTGCTGCCAAATTCTTTCTAAGCAATGGAACCCTATACAAACGCAACCATGACTCGACTTTACTTCGCTGTGTAAACAAGAAGGAAGCAGAACAGATCATGAAAGAAATACACAATGGTGCCTTCGGTACTCATTCCAGTGGACATACAATGGCTAAAAAGATCCTGAGAGCAGGTTATTACTGGTCTACCATGGAACAGACTGCCATCATCACTCCCGAACATGTCACAAATGCCAGATATACGCTGACAAAGTACATTGTCATACCCCAAAATTTGCCCATCACATTTTAGATATCTTGGCTCAGGCAGTCTCCTCAGGCTCATATGATATCCAATTGCAAGCATGTTCACTTTCCTCCTAAACAAAGAAGACCAAAACTAGGGTTTCGTTTCTTTCCAAGAAAAAATCAACTTCTGATACCTCAAGTGGACTTCATGGTCTCTCATATGCCTCATAGTATCCTCAGGCCAAGTTTCAAGCCCTGATTCAAAAGATTACTCAGTCAACTGCTCAAACGATCAATAATCGACTGGTTGACCTAAAAATCAAACTATGGACGAACCACAGTCAAAACTCCTGATTTTTTGTCAACATCCTTATATTGAAGTGTCATTCACCATTTGATCAAGGATTGATCATGATTCATCAAGGAAAGATCAGAAATCAACAATTCAAAGAGTTTCTAAATTAGGGTTTTTAAGGAAAAAGTCAACTGAACTTTGACCGGCCATAACTCCCACATGGAACATCAGAAATTTCCCATCCAAAGCTCAATTTGAAGGAAATTGAATTCTCTACAATTTTGTCTCTCACATGACAAGTCTAAAAATGCTTCATTTGAGAGATATGGATCAAAACATTATAGGTACTTTTTGAAAGTCAACCAAAAGTCATTTTTTTTAAAAGAGCACACAAGGAGAATGGAAAATGATTTTGACATAAGACCAAAGACATTGGTTAGAGGACACTTCAAGGTTTTTAAAAAAGGTCCAAGAACTTGAAAAAATGTTGAAATATGAGGAAATGGCAAGGTGCACAAGTTCACCTATTTTTAAGGGTATGCATGAAGAGAAAAGGTCCAAAACTCCAAATATTTCCAAATGGGCCTATTTTCTTTTCATCCAATCTTCATCTTAAGCCCATACACGTTCCAAAAATATATCTTTCTATTTTATATTATTTTTATTGATTATTTTATGGTTTTTATTCATTTAAATCATAATTTAATTATATAAAATAATAAATTAATGAAAGATTTGATTTTGCTTTGGTTTTAAGTCAAGTAATCAATCAATATATTCCTCTCAATCAACAAAATTCGTGCAAGGCAAGGTTGGCATGATTAGGAGAAGATTAAACCAATTTTAGAAAGATTTGTATAAAAACTTCCAATCAAATATTTTTTCATGATCACAAGAGATTTGATTGAAAATTATTGACCTAATTGCTTCTATTATAAATACTTATCAAGCACAAAAGACTAGGGGACGAATTTGGTCAATAACATTAGGGTTTCAAAAGGTGTAAAGAGGACCAAGAACTAGGGCAAGAATAAAAACTCGAGTTCCAGCAAGTTTCAACTGCGCTTGGACGTTGCATCTCCATCCTAAGGCCTCCAGGAACACGTCCCAGTCATTCTTGAAGCTTCAAAACTTTCAGAACTGCCCCTTCTAGCTTGCACCGGTTTGGTAAAGTTTGATATTTCTAACCTGCGATTTACATGATATAAACATATTCTATGCACTCATACATGTTCATGACATTGTTTAGAGTCAGTTTGACGTTTTGTTTTTGAGGTTTAACGCATGGAGCTAAACTTGCCATTGTTAGGGCATGAGATGCATTCACAATCGGGTTACCACTTGCAGGTGATTTTGGTCCAAACGGTTATCGCCATCGTGTTCAGTAGGTGGTTTTAAGTTTATCTGGGCTGTTGGTTTGCTTGTTACCATCGTTATTTTGCAGGTTCATATTTACAACAATTGCTACGCAAAGTTCGTAGCAAATCCATGGCAAAAACGAAGTTGTTCCGTGGCTAACTATTTGCAGAATTATTGAAGAAGAAGATGATGGATTGTGGGCCCCTTCGTGAGGGATTTCTATTGGATGATTGAGTGGCGCCGTTTCTCTCTCCGAATTCCATTAGCCGGTCAACTGGTCAAAGCTCCCTCTCTCTCTTCGTAATTGGCCCACGCATAAAGATAAGGGCCCCTTTGACTTCCTCTTTGAATTTCGTTTATAAATAATATATATTTATTTTGAATGTTATCTTTATCAATTAAAACGTATAGCATCACTGGCTAGGGAAGAGGATATGTTACCATTAGGTCCTGAGTTCAAGCCCTGGGTGTGACATATCTTGTTTTTTTTCTTATCTCGTGCAGATCCAAAGAATCTGGTGCCAACCTGCCATGCACCCTCACGATAGGACCTCACATACTCACCACTGGATGGGTGAATCTGTAGTTCCAAGGATCAATATAATGCAAGACTACCATAGACCTTCACTGCCACGTTCTACAGGATCAGAGCTAAGTTTTAGTTTTATTTTGTTTTGTTTTAAATGTTAAGTAATTTCTTTACTTTTGTTTTTTTTATTTTAAAATATAAGCACTTTTATTTCTTTTCTTCTCAACTTAAAACATTTTTATATAATAAATTTAAGATTAATTTTTTTTTTAATAATTGGTTTTAGTAAATACTTAATTTAGTTTTAATTAATTAAAAAATTAGTTTAATTAAATTAAAAAAACAGAATTAATTAATTTAAAATCAATTTAGGGTTCATAAAATTATTTTAATCATAATTAGGTTGAAAACCAATAATTGATTTTTAGGTTTGTTAATCTGAATTCTTTTATTATAAATCCTCAGGTAGGTGTTGTCCACTAATTCATTTTAAGCTTTGTAAACCTTTAGGTTACAATAAGTTTTCTTAAATAACCCTTTAGGGTTTGCAAACTTTTTGGGTTTATAGATCATACATGCACTAACCTTTTTCTTTCTTTGTTCAAATTTTCAGGATTAATCAAGATTCTCCGATTACGCGCCTTCAATCAAAAAGCTAAGTTCCGATTCTTTTTTTCTTAAAATTAATTTTATTTAATGGTTACATTTGCCTTATAGGTTCAACTAGGGTTTACTTCATCTGTTAAAGAATTCCGCCTACACTCACCTCTATTATTTTTCTCTTAATTTTCAGAGTCAAGCGAGGGTTCGAGGAAGAGCAAGGCTCAAGATAAATTAAATTAATTATTCATCTTTTTTTTCTGGTTTAATTCCCCCATCCCCGCAGGTGTTTATTGTAATAGCGTAGGAATTTATTTTCTGCCTTTAAATTCTGTCATTTTAACTGCGTGGTTAGTAATCTTAGGGAGTGCAAGCCTTTAACAGAAGTAGATAACTAACTATAAGATAAATATTATCTGAATACAATCACGTGATTGGTGCACACACTCACCTTTAGGGTAACCTCTTTTGTTGCCTTGTTGCCTGTTGCCTCTAAATATACTAAATAGTCAAAGTCCCTCGATTCCGAGGATACCTAAAGCAATGTTGCCTTCAAAGTTATTGAAACTCCCTCAATGTTGCCTCGGTAAATGATTTGTCCCTATTGCTAAGGTATCCTCGCATGATGCCTAAAGATATTAAATGACTATTATATCCTTCCCTTAGACTACCTGCCCTCTTTATGGCAAGGGACAGTCTTATGGCGAATGATTACTCGATGACCCGCACATCCAATTGAAAGACTTCCTACCCTTTATGGTATGGATAGATCCTTTCGCCCGAAAAGCTAAAAGAACGATTTTTCAAACTTAGGGTAGTTGCTACTAATTGCTTGCTCTAATTCAAATTACTTTTTACACCTCTTTTCCAAATCAAATTCAAAAAGACTACGCTTATTTACAAGCTAAAGTTCTTCTTCAAAGTTTTTACTTTTCACACCTCCTTTTCAAACATTTCAAACAATACAAAAGTGAGCTAAGCAATTAAGAGCCCATGGATAACCATGGATGCAAAGGGTGCCTTACACCTTCCCTTTGTATAACTTACCCCCCGAACTCAAAATCTTTTTAAAAGGTATTTTCCTGTTCTTTTAGCCTTTCCAATTGGATAAAATAAAAGTCGGTGGCGACTCATGCTATCCGCAACATTTTAAATAAAGTCAGTTCACCGTATTACATACATGTACCTCCAGTTCCATTAAGCGTCCTGACGGCTCCTTGGCCTTTTGCAATGTGGGGTATTGATATGATTGGAGAAATCAAACCTACTTCCTCCAACGGACATCGCTTTATCCTGGTCGCTATTGAATACTTCACAAAGTGGGTAGAAGCAGCTTCATTTGCTTCTGTTACCAAGAATGTGGTGGCCCGGTTTATCAAATACAATCTCATTTGTCGGTACGGCATCCCTGAACGGATTATCACGGACAATGGCACAAATCTAAACAACAGAATGATTACTGAACTTTGCACACAGTTCAAGATCAAGCATCATAATTCCTCTCCATATCGACCAAAGATGAACGGCGCGGTGGAAGCTGCCAACAAGAACATCAAGAAAATCATACAAAAAATGACAGTAACCTACAAAGACTGGCATGAGATGTTGCCTTTTGCTCTTCATGGTTATCGCACATCTGTGCGTACTTCGACAGGGGCAACTCCATTCTCCTTAGTCTATGGTATGGAGGCAGTTCTTCCAATTGAAATTCAGATTCCTTCCCTAAGGATTATGAAAGAAGCCAATCTAGACGAAGACGATTGGATTCAAACACGGTTGGACCAGATAAACTTGATTGATGAGAAAAGGCTCGCAGCTATTTGTCATGGTCAGCTATACCAAAAGCGTATGATCAAAGCCTTCAACAAAAAAGTCAAAAGTCAAGCATACCAAACTGGTGGCTTGGTTGTCAAACGCATCATCTTACCACAAGGTGATCCCAGAGGCAAATGGACTCCCACCTACGAGGGACCATTCATAATCAAGAAAATATTCTCTGGCGGCGCCATGTTGCTTACCACCATGGATGGCGAGGATTTCCCACACCCTGTGAATGCTGACATAGTCAAAAAATACTTCGCTTAAAAAAAAACAAAAAAAAACAGCTCACTAAGTTGAAAACCTGAAAGGGCAACTTAGGCAAAAATGAGCGTCTCGGTGGATTGAAAACCCGAAAGGGCGGTCCAGGCAAAAAATAGAGACTAAACAAATACTATCCCGGTAGGCTGAAAACCTGAAAGGGCAGCCTAGGCAAAAGTTAGGGAATGAAGCATACAACTGTGTTCCGTTCAGCTGCCTACTCACCATCAAGATTCAACACCTCAAAGACACCGATCAGTCCGTTCACTTTCTTCCAACAAGTGAGGGATGAGATGCTCGAGGACAGATTGGCAATAGCAGAGTTGAAACTTGACTGGATCGTTTTCACATAGCTATTTATCTCTATAAATATTTTCCAAAACTTTCTGACAGTTTCCTACTTCTAGGATTGTTGTCTCCCTGTGCTAACCAGCCTATCATGGCTCTTTTTCAAAAATCAATGCAGCTTAGGCTCAAAAATCACCATTTTCACTTTTTCTGTTTAAATACGTAAGCGTCCCAATGATAATTTTGAATGAGCATGTGCATTTGAATATGATTGATGTTTACCAGGAAAAACAGGAATGGCATTCAGGAAATGTCCCAATTATCTGGACATCATCCCATCAGAAGAAAACCACCAAGAGAAACGCATTTCTCAGCAAATTCCTCAAAAAGATTTTCTCTTCAAAAGAAGTCTTATCCCCCAGCAGGTTTGTTCCAGATTACTATCTTCAGAAGGTGTGATCCCCGCACCCGGACTTGGTCAGATAATGCATCGGAGGATTATGCATCTTCCTCATTCCCATTTGAAAGGGCATCAGAACTTCCAGCTACCTTTCATTCTCAAGAGATATTCAAAGATCCTTCAACAGAATACCAGGGTTCTCAAAGAATTTCCCCAGCCGAGGGTACTCAAACAAGACGAAAGATCATCAACGATCACAATATGGTCATATCCAGATGACTAGCGGAAATTTAATTTCCCAAATAGAAGCTTGACATCACATTCATAAATTCATACATTCATACATTCATACATCATACACAACATCACATGCATATTTCTCCAGGAATATCTCACATTTACATGCATCATAAACATTGCATATCATTAACTTGATTTTTCAGGTAGACGGATATCTTCAACAAAGATATTCTCAATCACATGCAGTGTTCATCTGAATTCCATGAACGGTTCTCTCAGATATAATCAAGCCGAAGATTCATTCTGATCACTTACCAACTCAAAAACAGACATCACAGATCTAAAGCGATACCTCAGACGGTTCCAAAACGATCTAGCATCACAGATCAAAGTCGATACCTCAGACGGTTCCAAAACGATCTAGCATTGCAGATCTAAAGCGATACCTCAGACGGTTCCAGAACGATCTAGCATCACAGATCTAAAGCGATACCTCAGACGGTTCCAGAACGATCTAACATTGCAGATCTAAAGCGATACCTCAGACGGTTCCACAATGATCAACTTTCAAAATCTAAAGCGGAAAAAATTTGGACCAGTTCCGTAACGATTATCTTCCAAGACTTAAAGCGGTAACCTTGGACGGTTCCGAAACAGTCAACACAAAGACTTTCAAATCCTTCATCAAGATATAATCAATGGATTCATTCTGATGAACAAACCATCAACACATTTACCAGGTGGCATCTGAAAGCCCATCTCAGGTAATGTTCCAATCTGCCAACAACACTTCGCAGACGACATTCAAATGCAACTTCCAACATCTCTTCTGATCAAGGTAAGTGCAAATTTTCAGGGCATCTAAATATTCAATCATCTTCTACCTTCAGATTTCAGACAATCTCTTCAGGTTTAAGAAGATTGAATAGGGGCAACTGTTATACCCCAAAATTTGCCCGCATCTTTTTTCAAGAAAAACTCCAATCTGAAAATTAAGAGTCTCATATAATCATGGATTTTTATTTCAACAAATATCCTGACATATGAAATACTTAGTTTTTAGAATTTTTCTTATACAGTAATTTGGCTTGCAGTTGAATTTATTCTTACGCAAACGCCAAATACTGTTTATTACTTCACACATGCTATTTATTTATTTACAGATAAATAGTACTGACACAATTGGTGCAGAGTTAAATCTTTTTGCAGGCGCAGAATCAGGAAACTCAGACTGTACTGGTAACAAGTAGATTATTATTATCTTTTGTTTCCCACTAATTTTTGTACTATATTCCATTATTTTCAAAAATCTTTTCAAATCTCTTTTTCAAAAATCAAATCCTAACTTTATTCTCCACATCTCTCTTTTTCCCAACACTATCATACACTTTCTTTCAAATCTTACTTCCACTCAAATTTTCCTTTTGTACGGAATCACATCATTCCCCAACGTCTCTATCCTTCTTTCCATTCTATAAATACCTCCCATTTTCTTCCATAAAATCTCACATCAAATTCTAATTCATCTCTCAAATTTCCACTTCATAATCCATCCTTTCTTCTTCCCCGACAAAATGGCGAAGCGGTGGGAAACGTGTTTTCTTATGGTCATCACCATTGCTACGGTGATCATGTCTTTCTTCTGTCTACATAGCCCGGAACACTGTGGACCTGGGATGCTTATGCTCCCAATCATCTACATGTTACTATTTGTAGCATGGGTTATCAATCGTCATTCTTAAAATTTGCCGTATTTCTTATTTCTTAAATGTACCGTTTATTCGTCGTACTGTTCAATATTGTTAGAACAAGATTTGTTCTGATCAATTATCTTAGTTTTGATGATAACAATAATATGAATTTTGCTTAAGATAATATGGTACTCTAATCCAATGCAATTTCCTTTTCAGGAAATATATAAAGAGTATGCATAATTCAGCGCTCAGAAGCTTTGTCTCAAAGGGTTCAGCATGCAACATCAGAACATGGTCTGGCAAGACATCAGAAGATGGTCGAAGCAGAATCAGAACATGGGTCTATGGAAGCATCAGAAGAACATGAGATCAGAAGCACTGAAGTTCTGATGGTATCACGCACAGAAGCACTTCAAGGTCAGAAGATCAGAAGATGCTATGCACCAAGCTATTTGACTCTGATGATATTCGAACGTTGTATTCACAAACATCAGATCAGAAGGAAGTACAAGTGGCAGGCTACGCTGACTGACAAAAGGAACGTTAAAAGCTATTAAAGGCAACGTCAGTAGACACAGCGTGAACAAGGCTCGAGGTAGTTGACAAAAGCGTATAACATTAAATGCGACGCTGTACGGAACACGCAAAGCATTAAATGCACTCAACGGTCATCTTCTCCAACGCCTATAAATATGAAGTTCTGATGAGAAGCAAGATTAACGAACTCTGAACGAAATTATTCTAAAAGACTTGCTGAAACGCTGTTCAACTCAAAGCTCAGAATCTTCATCTTCATCAAAGCTCACTACATTGCTGTTGTAATATATTAGTGAGATTAAGCTTAAACGTTAAGAGAAATATCACAATTTGTGATTATAGCTTTTAAGAAGCAATTGTAATACTCTTAGAATTGATTACATTAAGTTGTAAGTAACTAGAGTGATCGTGTGGATCAGAATACTCTAGGAAGTCTTAGAGGTTATCTAAGCAGGTTGTAACTAGAGTGATCGTGTGGATCAGAATACTCTAGAAAGTCTTAGAGGGTATCTAAGCAGTTGTTCCTGGAGTGATCAGTGTGTGATCAGAAGACTCTGGAAGACTTAGTTGCTGACTAAGTGGAGAACCATTGTAATCCGTGTGATTAGTGGATTAAATCCTCAGTTGAGGTAAATCATCTCTGTGGGGGTGGACTGGAGTAGTTTAGTTAACAACGAACCAGGATAAAAATAACTGTGCAATTTATTTTATCTGTCAAGTTTTTAAAGCTACACTTATTCAAACCCCCCCTTTCTAAGTGTTTTTCTATCCTTCAATTTGCATCAGAGCGCCGGTTCTAAGGTGCAAGCACTTAACCGTGTTTAGAAAAGATTCAGGAAGAGAAAAACGCTTCAGTAAAAGATGGCTGATGAAACTGCAAAGTCTACATCTACATCTGGCTCTGCTGAGCAACACAACGGTAACAATGGTTATACAAGACCGCCGGTATTTGATGGTGAAAACTTTGAATACTGGAAAGATAAACTGGAAAGTTACTTTCTTGGTCTAGATGGTGATCTATGGGATCTTCTGATGGATGGTTACAAACATCCAGTAAATGCCAGTGGCGTAAAGCTGACAAGGCAAGAAATGAGTGATGATCAGAAGAAGCTTTTTAGGAATCATCATAAATGCATAACTGTTTTGCTGAATGCTATCTCTCATGCTGAGTATGAGAAGATATCTAACAGGGAAACGGCCTATGACATATATGAGTCCTTGAAAATGACTCATGAAGGAAATGCTCAAGTCAAGGAGACTAAAGCTCTCGCTTTAATCCAGAAGTATGAAGCCTTCAAGATGGAGGATGATGAAGACATTGAAAAGGTGTTTTCAAGATTTCAAACTCTTACTGCTGGATTGAGAGTTCTTGACAAGGGATACACAAAGGCTGATCATGTAAAGAAGATCATCAGAAGCTTACCCAGAAGATGGGGTCCAATGGTGACTGCATTCAAAATTGCGAAGAATCTGAATGAAGTTTCTTTGGAAGAGCTTATCAGTGCCTTGAGAAGTCATGAAATAGAGCTGGATGCAAATGAGCCTCAAAAGAAAGGTAAGTCTATTGCATTAAAATCCAATATCAAGAAATGCACTAACGCTTTTCAGGCTAGAGAAGAAGATCCTGAAGAATCAGAATCTGAAGAAGAAAATGAACTGTCCTTGATCTCCAGAAGGCTAAATCAACTCTGGAAGAACAAGCAAAGGAAGTTCAGAGGCGTCAGAAGTTCAAAGAAATTTGAACGTGGAGAATCTTCTGATGACAGAAGATTTGACAAGAAGAAGGTCATGTGCTATGAATGCAATGAGCCAGGACACTTCAAGAATGAATGTCCAAAACTTCAGAAGGAAAATCCCAAGAAGAAGTTTCATAAGAAGAAAGGTCTTATGGCAACCTGGGATGAATCAGAAGATGATTCAGACTCTGAAGATGAGCAGGCTAACTGTGCGCTGATGGCGACAGAAGATGACGGATCAGAATCTACATCAGAATTAGATTCTGAAGAGGTATTTTCTGAACTTACTAGAGATGAGTTAGTTTCCGGGTTAACTGAACTTCTGGAATTCAAGTCTCAGATTAGTCTCAAATACAAAGAGCTGAAAAAGCTATTTGAATTTGAAACAAAGAAGCTTGAGTTGGAGAATTCTGAATTAAAAGAAAAACTTTTAAAATTATCCAATAATGTTGGATCTCCTTCTGATTCAGAAAAATCCACTCCTAGTCTAAACCATATTCTGAAAGAATATGATTTAAGTTTCAGGAAGTTCTTATCTAGAAGTATTGGCAGAAGTCAGCTAGCTTCTATGATATATGCTGTGTCTGGAAACAAAAGAGTTGGCATTGGTTTTGAGGGTGAAACCCCATACAAACTTGAACCTGTTGATGAAATGAAATTCACATACAAGCCATTGTATGATCAGTTCAAGTATGGCCACTCCCATGATATTAGGCACACTTCACATGCTCAAAGTTTTCACATAACACACACCAAAAAGCATGTGACACAACCTAGGAAATATCATGAAACTCACATTAAAAATTATCATGCTGTTCCTCCTATTGCTTACAATGTTAAACCCAAGTTCAATCAGAACTTGAGAAAATCTAACAAGAAAGGACCCAAGAAAATGTGGGTACCTAAGGATAAGATTATTCCTATTGCAGATATCCTTGGCTGCAAAAAGGACAAAGCACAACATGTCGTGGTACCTGGACTCTGGATGCTCACGACACATGACAGGAAGAAGGTCTATGTTCCAAGACCTGGTGCTTAAGTCTGGAGGAGAAGTCAAGTTTGGAGGAGATCAGAAGGGCAAGATAATTGGCTCTGGAACTATAAAGTCTGGTAACTCTCCTTCCATTTCTAATGTACTTCTTGTAGAAGGATTAACACATAACCTCTTATCTATCAGTCAATTGAGTGACAATGGTTATGATATAATCTTTAATCAAAAGTCTTGCAAGGCTGTAAATCAGAAGGATGGCTCAATCCTATTTACAGGCAAGAGGAAGAATAACATTTATAAGACAGATCTGCAAGATCTTATGAGTCAGAAGGTGACTTGTCTTATGTCTGTTTCTGAAGAGCAGTGGGTCTGGCACAGAAGATTAGGTCATGCTAGTTTGAGAAAGATTTCTTAGATTAACAAACTGGATCTTGTCAGAGGACTCCCTAATCTGAAATTCAAATCAGATGCTCTTTGTGAAGCATGTCAGAAGGGCAAGTTCTCCAAACCTGCATTCAAGTCCAAGAATGTTGTTTCTACCTCAAGGCCATTAGAACTCCTGCACGTTGATCTGTTTGGCCCAGTCAAAACAGCATCTGTCAGAGGGAAGAAATATGGATTAGTCATCGTAGATGATTATAGTCGCTGGACGTGGGTAAAATTATTGATACACAAGGATGAGACTCATTCAGTGTTCTTTGATTTCTGCATTCAGATTCAATCTGAAAAAGAGTGTAAAATCATAAAGGTCAGAAGTGATCATGGTGGTGAATTTGAGAACAGATCCTTTGAAGAATTCTTCAAAGAAAATGGTATTGCCCATGATTTCTCTTGTCCTAGAACTCCACAGCAAAATGGAGTTGTAGAACGAAAGAATAGGACTCTGCAAGAAATGGCCAGAACCATGATCAATGAAACCAACATGGCTAAGCATTTCTGGGCAGAAGCAATAAACACTGCATGCTATATTCAGAATAGAATCTCTATCAGACCTATTCTAAATAAGACTCCTTATGAATTGTGGAAGAATAAAAAGCCCAACATTTCATATTTCCATCCTTTTGGATGTGTATGCTTTATTCTGAACACTAAAGATCATCTTGGTAAGTTTGATTCCAAAGCACAAAAATGTTTCCTTCTTGGATATTCTGAACGCTCAAAAGGCTACAGAGTATACAATACTGAAACGTTGATTGTGGAAGAATCAATCAATATCAGGTTTGATGATAAGCTTGGTTCTGAAAAACCAAAGCAGTTTGATAATTTTGCAGATTGTGATATTGATATATCAGAAGTTGTTGAGCCAAGAAGCAACGCATCAGAATCAGAGCTTCTCAAAAGCAAAGAATCCGAAGATCAAGTATCAGCTTCTCTGGACAATCTAAGCATGTCTGAAGAACCATCTGTCAGAAGATCATCCAGACTCATTTCTGGTCATTCAGAAGATGTCAATCTTGGAAAGAAGGATGATCCAATCAGAACAAGAGCATTCCTTAAGAACAATGCAGACTGTCAATTAGGTCTTGTATCTTTGATCGAGCCAACTTCTGTTGATCATGCTCTAGAAGATCCAGACTGGATAATTGCTATGCAAGAAGAACTGAATCAGTTTACAAGGAATGATGTTTGGGATCTTGTTCCTAGACCAGATGGATTCAATATAATCGGTACAAAATGGGTCTTCAGAAACAAGCTCAGTGAGAAAGTTGAAGTGATAAGGAACAAAGCCAGACTGGTGGCTCAGGGTTATAGTCAGCAAGAAGGGATTGACTATACAGAAACCTTTGCACCAGTGGCCAGGTTAGAATCTATTCGTCTATTAATTTCATTTGCCACTCAACATAACATCACTCTTTATCAGATGGATGTTAAGAGTGCCTTCTTAAACGGTTATATAGATGAAGAAGTTTATGTCCATCAACCTCCTGGTTTTGAAGACTCTATGTCTCCTAATCATGTTTTTAAACTAAAGAAATCGTTGTATGGATTGAAACAAGCACCCAGAGCTTGGTATGAACGCTTAAGTTCTTTCCTTCTGGATAATGGTTTCACTAGAGGAAAAGTGGACACTACTCTCTTTTGTAAAACCTTTAAAAGGGATATTTTAATTTGTCAAATATATGTAGATGATATTATTTTTGGAACATCTAATGCTACACTTGGAAAGGAGTTTGCTGAGTCTATGCAGGCTGAGTTTGAAATGAGCATGATGGGAGAACTCAAGTATTTCCTTGGAATACAAATAAATCAAACATCAGAAGGAACGTATGTTCACCAAACCAAGTATGTGAAGGAACTTCTGAAGAAGTTTAATCTTCTAGACTGCAAAGAAGCCAAAACTCCTATGCATCCAACATGCATCCTAGGTAAGGATGAGGTAAGTAAGAAGGTAGATCAGAAGTTATAGAGAGGTATGATTGGATCTCTTCTATATTTGACTGCTTCTAGACCTGACATTCTGTTCAGTGTTTGTTTGTGTGCTA
Source organism: Vicia villosa (assembly GCF_029867415.1). Lineage (NCBI taxonomy): Eukaryota > Viridiplantae > Streptophyta > Magnoliopsida > Fabales > Fabaceae > Vicia > Vicia villosa. The sequence goes on from NW_026705579.1 coordinate 368,153, forward strand.
GATTCCAATCAGATCCTAGAGAATCTCATTTAACTGCTGTTAAGAGAATTCTAAGGTATCTGAAAGGTACTACTAATGTTGGCTTAGTTTACAGAAAATCTAAAGAATACAATTTAGTAGGATTCTGCGATGCTGACTATGCTGGAGACAGAATTGAAAGAAAGAGTACTTCAGGAAGTTGCCAATTTCTTGGAAGTCATTTGATCTCCTGGTATAGCAAGAAGCAAGCAACTATTGCTCTATCAACAACAGAAGCAGAATATGTCGCTGCTGCTGGTTGCAGTACACAGATGCTCTGGATGAAGAGTCAGTTAGAAGATTATCAGATATATGAGAGTAACATTCCTATATTCTGTGACAATACTTCTGCTATATGTTTATCTAAGAATCCTATTCTTCATTCAAAGGCCAAACACATTGAGATTAAACATCATTTCATAAGGGACTATGTTCAGAAGGGTGTTATATCTTTAAACTTTGTGGATACAGACCATCAATGGGCTGATATCTTTACAAAACCCCTGGCTGAAGATAGGTTTAAGTTCATTCTGAAGAACATCAGTATGGATTTATGCCCAGAATAAGAAGATAAGAAGTTCTTACGTATGAGTATCTTTTGAAATGAATGTGATTTTTTTTTAATCAGAAGTTCTGATTGAAATCTTTTAGAAATTATGATTCGGTTATTACTAACGTTTCATTGTCTAAGTTGATTCAGAACCTCTTTTAAAGCAAAACAGCTGTATCGTTTTATCTCGGGATGGTAATCCTGTCGTTACTGTTCATGGATAAGCGCGCGTGCAGTTGAAGGGACGCCGACCATAGGTAACTGTGCTAGTCACCTCTTTTGTCTTTATTATCTCTCCTCATGTCACGTAACATTAAATGCTATCCATCATTTGTCTCATTTTATTCTCTTTTAAATATTCTTCAAACGTTTTTCCTTCTCTATCTCTTTGCATTCCTCATCAAGTTTTTTTTCTCTCTCTCTCCTGTTTTTTTTTTCTCTTGCTCAAACAAAGTTTTTTTTAAAAAAAAAAATCCTAGTTCAAACCTAGCGTTCATCTTGAATCCTTTGTCTGGATCTCTTAATCATGCTCTAAGCTTGTTGAAAATCTATGACTCAAAGGCGGCAGATCTCTGCAGATCTCTGATATTCTTAACTTCTATGTTAAGAGAAAGCCCCGTTTGCAACAGCAGTTCTCTGTCTGTGAACTGTCCCTCTCTTCCTCTTTGGTCTCTGGGATCTCTCCTACAGTGGAGGTTCTAGTCTGGAAGACAAGAAGACCACAGGGATTCTTGATGGGTTGACACAGAATGTGTCTTGCTAGGGTTTTGTTTTTAATTTTTGTAGTCATTTCCTCTTGGGATGACTTTTTATGTATTTGCTAGGAATGTTTCTCATCTTGTTAAACATAAGAACCTTTTGTAATCTTTCTTTTTGATTATCAATGAAAAGTTTCTTTGTTTTTACATTCCAGTGATTTTATTTGTCGTTTTATTCATCTGAATCTTTTGAAATATTCTTTTTGATGTTATGACAAAAAGGGGGAGAAGATAAATGATAAATGATTTGATTAATCTATCAGTTGCTGGGTAAAGCTCCCACACATTTACTAACAAGAACTGCAAGTTAGTTCTATATGGTTTAAGTGTTTTGCAGGTATAAAGAAGTGAAGACAAGAAGCAAACACAAGAAGCAAAACCATAAGAAGTGTTATTCTGTAAAAAGAATAAGCTCATGGAAACTGAAGCAAGAAAGAAGAATGAATCAGAAGCACTGATAATAGAATTTGATCCATATTTGTCTATTTGCTCTGACAAAATTCTATTTGCTCTGACACATTATTTTAGCCTATATGGCTCTGATACATATCATGTGTTCTAATATACATTTTATGTTCTGACTCGTTCATGCTGACTTTTGTCGTTTAGTTTTTGTTCTGTAACATTTCAGGATGTAGAGATGCTCTGATGATGCTCTGGTACATTCAACAATGTTCTGATATAAATCTAGCATGAAGTGATGTTGGTAGAAATTCAAAGCTCTGAAGCTATCCGAGGGAAGCAGAAATCAGAAGCTGTGAATGTTCTAAAGATCCAGAAAACTCAAGTTCTGAAGCTGTCCTAAATGGAAGCAGAAATCAGAAGCTGTGAATGTTCTGAAGATCAAAGAAATTCAAGTTCTGAAGCTGTCCTAGATGGAAGCAGGAATCAGAAGCTGTGAGTGTTCTAAGGATCTAAAGAAATTCTAGTTCTGAAGCTGTCCAATGGAAGCAGAAGTCAGAAGCTATGAATTCTCTGAAGACAGAAGCTTATGTGATCGTCTCTACCGAAATAATCAGGGAAGTCTTTTATTAAAGTTCTTCGAGTATTTATTTCAGGGGGAGATTATTTATCTCAAGGGGAGATTGTTAATCTCAGGGGGAGACATATTCATATGCTTATAGCTGTGTAATTTGTCTTTTGCCGTCTGCTCTTTCTGATCGCAAATTCATATCATTTATATATGTTTTTGTCATCATCAAAAAGGGGGAGATTGTTAGAACAAGATTTGTTCTGATCAATTATCTTAGTTTTGATGATAACAATAATATGAATTTTGCTTAAGATAATATGGTACTCTAATCCAATGCAATTTCCTTTTCAGGAAATATATAAAGAGTATGCATAATTCAGCGCTCAGAAGCTTTGTCTCAAAGGGTTCAGCATGCAACATCAGAACATGGTCTGGCAAGACATCAGAAGATGGTCGAAGCAGAATCAGAACATGGGTCTATGGAAGCATCAGAAGAACATGAGATCAGAAGCACTGAAGTTCTGATGGTATCACGCAAAGAAGCACTTCAAGGTCAGAAGATCAGAAGATGCTATGCACCAAGCTGTTTGACTCTGATGATATTCGAACGTTGTATTCACAAACATCAGATCAGAAGGAAGTACAAGTGGCAGGCTACGCTGACTGACAAAAGGAACGTTAAAAGATATTAAAGGCAACGTCAGTAGACACAGCGTGAACAAGGCTCGAGGTAGTTGACAAAAGCGTATAACATTAAATGCGACGCTGTACGGAACACGCAAAGCATTAAATGCACTCAACGGTCATCTTCTCCAACGCCTATAAATATGAAGTTCTGATGAGAAGCAAGATTAACGAACTCTGAACGAAATTATTCTAAAAGACTTGCTGAAACGCTGTTCAACTCAAAGCTCAGAATCTTCATCTTCATCAAAGCTCACTACATTGCTGTTGTAATATATTAGTGAGATTAAGCTTAAACGTTAAGAGAAATATCACAATTTGTGATTATAGCTTTTAAGAAGCAATTGTAATACTCTTAGAATTGATTACATTAAGTTGTAAGTAACTAGAGTGATCGTGTGGATCAGAATACTCTAGGAAGTCTTAGAGGTTATCTAAGCAGGTTGTAACTAGAGTGATCGTGTGGATCAGAATACTCTAGAAAGTCTTAGAGGGTATCTAAGCAGTTGTTCCTGGAGTGATCAGTGTGTGATCAGAAGACTCTGGAAGACTTAGTTGCTGACTAAGTGGAGAACCATTGTAATCCGTGCGATTAGTGGATTAAATCCTCAGTTGAGGTAAATCATCTCTGCGGGGGTGGACTGGAGTAGTTTAGTTAACAACGAACCAGGATAAAAATAACTGTGCAATTTATTTTATCTGTCAAGTTTTTAAAGCTACACTTATTCAAACCCCCCCTTTCTAAGTGTTTTTCTATCCTTCAAATATAGTATGTAATATTTGTACTGTCAGTATTAAATGTTGTACTATTTGTCATAATATTGCTTAATTACTCAGATAATATTTTATGTGTTTTCTGCCAGTCAAATATTCATTTTTCTGTGCATTAAATGATTTTCAGGGTTATTATCGGTAATTTTGCCCGCATACAGTAAATATTAGTTATTTATTATGTCTGTGTTTTTTAACAAGTCATGTAAATAAACTTTCATTTTTCACATAAAACAAAAAGCAAAAACAACAAAAAAAGAAAATTAACTTTGACTGTTGATTTTTCACTCTAACTGCTACGTCAATATCTGAACAGTCAGTCGACAGCCAAACTGCTGGCAGTACAATTCTCAGTGTTTTGTACCATCAATCAAATCAATCTTTCACAATTCAAAATTCCAAGATTTTTGTTCTAGAAGTCTTCTGAATATCACGCGATTAGCAGAGACTCAACACTGCACAAAAATCAGGTACGCTTAACTGTCTCCTACATAAACAGTCCCTGACTAGGGTTTTTCTTGTTTTTACAGGAGAAACAAGTTTTTGAGAGCTCAAATGGATTTCATGCACATCCATATATCTCAAAGTACCATCATAAAAATTTTCAAACTTCAATTCACTCAGACGCACCGTCAGCAGCTCAAACAGTCAACAGACGACCCGTTTGACCAAAAAAGTCAACAGACAGTCAAAAATGAAATTTTTTGTCAAAGTCCATATTTTTTCAAAGGATTCATCATTTGATCATTGGATGATCATAATTCATCAAGGAAAGATCGAAAATCAACAAAACCCTAAGATTCAAAATTAGGGTTTTTGCCTGAAAAGTTAACTCAACTTTGACTGATCATAACTCTCTCATCCTTCATCCAAAAAATTCAAACCAAAGCTCATTTTGAAGGAAATTCAATTATCTTTCAAATGCCATTGATCCCATGGTCATTGCATTCACCATTTGAAAAATATGACCAAAGACATTACATGTCATTTTCAAAGTCAACAAAAAGACACTTTTTTCAAAAGGACACACAAGGAGCATCAAAAATCATTTTGACATGATACCAAAGACATTGGTTAGAGGACTCTTTGAGGTTTCCAAAAAGTGCAAGATCTCCTTCATATGACAAAAATTGAGGTATTTACACCTTGTTGAAGTTGGCTAAATTTTGGGAAAATGCATGAAATCAACATTGCTCAAAAATGTATTTTTTCCAAATGGGGCCAAGTTTTCATGGTTCAAACATCTTTGCCATGTTATTATGGGCCTCCCACGACCAAGACAAGGCCCATATCATTTTTATCCATTTTTTGGCATAATTTTATCTTATTTTAAGATTAAATTAAAAGGAAAATGGATGGATAATGGGTAGCTTAATTTCTAAGCATGACTCACCCAAGGAATCTTCATCTTTCTGCAGAGAATTGAAGAGCAAGGCAAGTGCATTGAAGACAAGAAGACTTGGTCAATAATTCAAAGCTTTTTAATATAAAAAATTCAAGAATTCCACAAAGGCAACTAGATGCTTCTTAGCTTCAATTCTAAGCACTCAATGCTTATAAATAGGCTAGCTTACTTCAGTAACAAAAGAGACAAGTTCAGAAACAAAGCCTTACTCATAATACACTTGTAACCACTTGAAAAATTTCAAAGAAAATTCAAATTCGAGTTTTTAATTTCAGTCCATTTCAATACAAACTAAGCATTCAAAGCCTCTGAGCTTCACTGAAACTATCCCAATCAATTGCAAGCCTTAAACCTCACTGAATCGAGCTACACAGGTCACGATTTGCTCAAACTAAAACTAACTTGTATCTCATAACACACGCATATCTAGCAAGATGTAGACATATATTTGGACTTGGTGTGGTGTGTAGATCATTTCTGGAACTTTAATTGAGTTTTAGACGCTTACACACGAAGTTACCATTTTAGGGTTCATAACCTAAAAATTAGGGCTTTCTGAAATAGGCAAAATTAGAGATTCTAAGTGGTACCATTGAGTTCGTATGGATCAGACGAATTGAATGGATAGGTCGCGCCAAATTTCTTTTATGTCTAACCCCTATTCGTTATTTTCCAGGTTTAAGCTTCATCTATTACAACGCTTTTGATAAGAAAGCGCTATTAAAAGTCCTGGCGAGAGGTTGAAGATGATGAGGTGTCCTCACCTCATTGGACAGCAAGCGCGCGTTTTTTTAAACTTAACCCTTGGTTTCAGTGTTTGCAGGCGCGTCATAATTGGTGGACCCTCACAATCTGAGCCATCTGATTTCATTTATTATCCATCCAACGCATCAGAATGAGGACCTATCCCATGGACCTTATTTAATTTCCACACCTGATCAGTATCCTTTTATTTTCTATTTTTATTTTAATTTCTTTGTTAAATTAATTAAAAATAGTTTTAAAAATCCAAAAAATACACAAAAAATATTTTTAGACTTCTAAAATAATATATTATTTTCTGAAATAAAAATATTTTATTTTCCTTCAAAATTTCAATATTTTGTATAATTAATTAGTATATATTTATATATTTGCTTTTTAATTATTCTAACCAATCAAAAAATCATAAAAAAAATTGTTCTTTATGTTAAATATTGTTTATATATTATAAACTAATTTTGTACGTATTTTGAATAATTTTCTCTTTAAGTTTTAATTATTTGTGTAATTATTTGCATAATTATGTATTAATTAACTTAATCAATTTCAAAAATTCCAAAAAAAATAGTTTTGTTTTAAAATTAATTAACAAATATTTTGTACATATTTTAAACTTAATTTCTAGGTTTAAATCTATTTTCATCTTTTTTCTTCATTTTAATTTAATTAATCATGCATTAATTATAATTAAAATCAATCATAAAAAATCCAAAAACATGCCTTTTATTTTTCTTACAATTTAAATTCCTAGATAAATGTATAGGATGTCAAATTCATGTAAATAGGCTAGTTTACATTTCCTGCACAATCGATGTAATAGCGTAGATTTACTTTCCGCACTTTACATTTCTGCATTTTAATTTCCAGCAAATATAAACTGCGTGTATGTCAAAGATAAAATTGAACCGTTAGATCACTAACTTCAAAGATAAAATATCTGAATCCAATCACAATCACACTTGCACCTCTTAAGGTAAATCCCTTCTCATTTTTCTTTCAAAATCAAAGGTCAAAATTCTACTATTCTGAGTACAAAATCGAACCTTTTGTTTGTATCCGGTGAAAGGATAGAGTTTTAAAGGAAATAAGGATAAAGACCTTACAACTCAGGGTAAACCTCCTAGTTTGCTTGCTCAAATCAAAACAAACAAAATTCTCATACACTGTTGTTTTTTTCAAAACTTTCCAAAAAAGACAATACTTTGTATACATCCAAACACGGATTATTACAAAGTTAACGTTCTTTTCAAAAACATCTTTCGAAAGATAAACAAGCATTTTGTATACATCCACACACGGATCATTACAAAATTCAATTTACAAAAGTATTTGAAACCACATATGAGCATTCTAAAGCAATTGAAAAGTGATCGAAAAACAAGTGAGCTAAGCAAACTTAAGAGCCCATGGATAACCATGGATACAAAGGGTGCTAACACCTTCCCTTTATATAACCTACCCCCTTACCCAGAATTTCTTAAAGGTCTTTTTTCTGTTTCTTTTATAAACCTTTCCTTAATTGGATAAAATAAAAGGTCGGTGGCGACTCTGTGAATTTTCAAAAATGCGAAAGCATTAAGCGATAAAAAAGAGTCAGTTCACGTATCTCTCCCGAACAGAGGTTTGGCCCGGATTAAAAAACGGAGGTCCACAGGAGGGATAAGTGATAATTTAAATCTATAACCATCATTCTATTCATATTCAGTTCCAACTTCATATATATTCAAGTATGAAAGAAAAATTAAAATCAATACTACATTCATGACATTTGAACCCACCAATACCCCTTCAATTCGAAACTGTAAACTTTTAGTATTCAAAACCATGAGGTAGCATGCTATACCTCTCATATTGTGTGCATAAATCTATACAAATCAATCTTATTTGTAGTATTATTATTCATTCTACTTTTGTGTTTGTGATGGAAACAGATGTTGTTAAAAACACTGCTCCTCAAACATCCATTGCAAGAAAGAGGAGAAAGCTTATTCTTAAAGCAAAGAGGGATTATCGAAATCGTGTCAGATCAAGCAACCTCACTTCCCATTTAAATCATAATTTTACATCTTCTGTAACATATGAAACCACTATTGAAACGGCTATGGCTAGAAAGAGAAGGAAAATAATCTTGGATAACAGAAAAAGATTGAGAAATTTGTTCAATACTGAAGTTAGTAGGGTTCAAAATACAAACAACATTGTTAGTCAAAGTTAGAACATGGATCATGCATCTACTTCAAATTATAATATGTCAAGTCAGTACATGGATCATCCATCTACCTCAAATCATAATATGTCTGTTGAATCTCATTATGAAGACAATAATGACTCCAACTCTGACAATAATTTAAATTCTTCTAATAGTTCCGACTCTGACGAAGATTCAGACCCGGCACAATTACAGGAGGCCCATCTTCAAGGTATTTCCATATCATACACTGATAACCAAATGATGTACACTTCTTCTGTTAATAGACATATTCAGTATTGTGGTTTCTTCTTTCAGAATATTACGATATTGGCGACCAAAGTTATGAATGCGCACACTGTCAAGCATGTATGTGGTACCAAGAAAAAGTGAATAGACACAAAATTACAGCAACTCCTCGCTTTTATCGTTGTTGCCGTGGAGGAAAAATTGTTCTTCCGTTCCTTGAACAACCTCCACAGGTGTTGCAAGATCTTCTATTTAATAAAACATATTCAGATAGTAAAAACTACCAGGCTAACATACGAACATACAACGCAATGTTCTCATTCACTTCCCCTGGAATGAAGTTCGACACAACATACTCTAAAAGAGGAGGACCCCCACTTTGAGACTGCAGGGTCAGACCTGTCATCGAATTGGTACACTGCTGCCAGAAATAGGGCAACCTCCGCAATATGCTCAATTATACATCTATGACACGGACAATGAAGTTGAACACAGAATCAAATGTTTCAAGTAAGCATGCTCAGACATAATTACACAATCGTTTTATAAAAATATTTTGTTAAACTATTTATTCATGGCTGCGAAAAATAAACAGGGACAACAAAGGCATCGAGCGACCGGTTGTCAAAAAGCTCAAGATGATGTTAGATGAGCACAATGTTCATGCCAAAGCTTTTAGAATGGCAAGGGATGTTTTAAGGACAAATTCTTTCACAGATTTAAAACTCAGGCTTATTTTTGATAGACCCGAAGATGGCCGTGTTTACAATAAACCTACTGTCTCAGAAGTGGCTGCACTCATTGTGGGAGACATTGATTCTGCTGATAAAAGGGACATCTTAATTCAGCGCCGCAATGGTGGTTTGCAACGAATAGATGAGTTTCACCCAGCATATTTGGCTTATCAGTATCCTCTTATATTTCCTTATGGGGAAGATGGTTACAGGAAAAATATAATTCACAGATATCGCCATGAAACTGAGGTCACTAGGAGAAACCGTCAAAGCATTAAGGATTGGTTTTCTTACCGGTTACAACAACCTCGCAAAGAGGCAAAAACACTACTTTACTCAAGACGCCTATTTCAACAATTCTTAGTCGACGGCTATGCTATGATGGAATCCGAACAACTGAATTGGTTGAGAGATAATCAATCGAAATTAAGAGTGGGCAAATATAATAATTTGGCCGCTCAAACTGATGGCGATACAAGAAATGAACACCAAAAGCGAGGAAAACGAGTTGTTCTGCCATCAACATTTGTTGGTAGCAAGAGATATATGGATCAACTATATTTTGACGGTATGGCCATTTCAAGTCAATTGGGATTCCCTGATTTATTTGTTACTTTTACCTGCAACCCAAATTGGCCTTAAATTAAAAGAGCATTGTCAGGCACAGGTCTACAACCCCATGATAGGCCAGATATCATTTCAAAAGTTTTCAAAATAAAGTTTGATACCCTCATGGATGATATTACAAAACACCATGTTGTTGGAAAAGTGATTGCATGTAAGTTGTTTCATTTAATTATACTACTTTTCAATCATGTGTCTGTGTAGTACCAAAATATTACATCGAACTAACTTTCAATTTAATAGATATGTACACCATTGAATTCCAAAAGCGCGGATTGCCACATGCTCACATCTTGATATTCCTACACCCTCAGAGCAAATACCCAACACCATCTGACATAGACAAGATCATTTCTGCTGAAATTCCCGACCCGACTGTTCATCCCAATTTATACAAATTGGTTAAGGCACATATGATGCATGGACCCTGTGGCCTTGCTCGCGTGACCTCACAATGTATGAAGAGTGGACGATGTTCTAAATACTATCCCAAAAAGTTTATTGAACACACTATTGTTGATGCAGAGGGATATCCGCTGTATAGGAGAAGATCAAAAACCTTCACTATTGAAAAAAATGGTATCACCTTGGACAACAGACATGTGGTTCCATATAATACCAGATTTCTTATGAAATACCAGGCACATATAAACATGGAATGGTGTAATCAGAGTACTTCCATAAAATATCTTTTCAAATATATCAATAAAGGCTATGACAGAATAACAGCAGCAGTTTCAACAAATAGCAATCAACATGTTGATGAGATCCAACAATATCTCGACTGCAGGTATGTCTCTCCCAGTGAAGCATGCTGGCGCATTTACTCTTACAATATTCATGGCAGAAAACCAGTTGTGGAACGTATGTTCTATCATTTGGTTGGGGAAAAACCTATATACTATACAGATTATGCACGCATGGAAAATGTGCTGGAAAATGCAAGTGTGACTGAATCAATGTTTACTGCATGGCTGGTAGCAAATGCTAAATATGAAGAGGCACAAACATTAACTTATGGTCAATTTGTCTCAAAGTTGGTTTATCACAAAAAATAGAGAGAATGGAAACCGCGAAAAAAAGGCTTCACCATTGGACGTCTCATATGGGTTCCGCCAACAACTGGTGAACTGTTTTACCTGCGCATGATGTTGACGGTGGTAAAAGGACCAACAACATATGAGGAAATCAGGACCGTGGATAACATTCAGTATGATACATTCAGAGATGCATGCTTTGCAATGGGATTTCTTGAAGACGACAAAGAATACATAGCTGCTATAAAGGAGGCAAGTCATTGGGGGACTGGTCATTTTCTTCGAAAACTGTTTGTTATCATGCTTTTGTCTGGTGCTGTTAATCGCCCTGCACATGTTTGGGAACAAACTTGGCTCCTATTATCTGATGGTGTCTTACATACACAAAGAGCATTGGCTGCTAATCCAGGTTTGTTAGACATAATAAAATAGCAAACAAAACAATTTGTTAATAACAACCTACAGATGACTTACCAACAGTATTATAACTCAATTTCTCATATCAATGCAGAATTAGTCCTCACACAAGAAGAGTTACAAAATTTGACTTTAATAGAAATTGAGAAACTGCTTCAGGCAAATAGAAGGACACTAAAGGATTTTAGTCCTATTCCATATCCGGATGCTTATGTTCTTGAACAGTTGGGAAACAGGCTCATATATGATGAGCGTAATTATGATACAGCATCAATGAACTCAGAATTTGAAAATCTGTTTGCTGCTCTTACAGGTAACTATTGCGTCAATTAAATTCATTTTATTTTACGCTTTGAAATTCTATGAATCAACTATTCTAACACCATTCTACAATCAATATTATGTTCCTAAGATGAGCAAAGAAGTATTTATGAAAAAATCATCCACGTTGTGGAGTCTCAAAAACCTGCGGTTTTCTTCCTTCATGGTTATGGTGGTACCGGAAAAACATATATGTGGAGAACACTCGCAGCTGCATTAAGATCAAAACACGATATATGTTTAACTGTTGCAACTAGCGGTATAGCATCATTGTTACTTCCAGGAGGTAAAACTGCACATTCAAAGTTCAGGATACCGGTACCAACTATGGACAATTCTACTTGCAAGGTTGAATTCAACGATGATGTTGCAGACATGTTACGACAGACAAAGCTTATAATATGGGATGAGGCACCAATGGCGCATAAGTATGCAATAGAATCGCTTGACAGAACTTTGAAAGATGTTATGAGTGCAGACAAAAATTCAACTGATGTATTCGGTGGAAAGGTTGTTGTTTTTGGGGGCAATTTCAGACAGATTTTACCTGTCGTCCCCAGAGGCAGTCGTTCCGATATTGTACATTGTGCCATAAATGCATCTTACATATGGCATTCAGTTGAGGTATTAACATTGACAAGAAACATGCGGCTACGAACAGGATCAACACAGACTGACAAAAATGAGATAGCACAGTTTTCGGATTGGCTTTTAAGAATAGGAGAGGGCCGAATATCTGAGCCTAATGACGGCACCGCCGAAATCAACATACCACCTGATATTCTGATAACAGAATTTAATGATCCAATTGTGGCCATTGTCAATACCACATACCCTGATTTCATAAATAATTTCCAATGTGTTGATTACCTTAAAAGTCGAGCGATACTTGCCTCTACACTAGAGATTGTTGATCAGATCAATGACCATATACTTAACTTGATGCCAGGTTAAGCAACAAAAATATATAATTTAATGGATTATATTAATCTAATTTTTGCTTTTACTAATTCTGTTCAGTAAACAATGCAGGAGAGATTCGTGACTACTACAGCACAAATTCAGTTGACAAGTCTGAGATTCATGACCCAGCAGTAGTTGATATCCTCACGCCAGAATTTCTAAGTTCCCTCTAAACATCAGGATTGCCAAACCATCACTTAAAACTAAAGGTTGGGACACCTATAATGCTCATGAGAAATATAGATCAAGCTGAAGGTTTATGTAACGGCACAAGGCTGTGTATAACAAAGATGGCAGCCCATGTACTGGAGGCTTCAATAATGGGTGGTAAAGGTTTGGGAAATTTGGTTTACATACCTCGAATGGACATGTCACCATCCCAATCACCATGGACATTCAAACTGAATAGGAGACAGTTCCCTATTATAGTTTCCTATTCTATGACAATTAACAAATCACAGGGACAGTCATTGGATAACGTTGGTTTGTACTTACCGAAAGATGTATTCACACATGGCCAGATTTATGTCGCATTGTCAAGAGTAACAACAAAAAAGGGAATCAAAATACTGATACATGATGAAGAAAAGAAATTCAGGGAGAAAACTACAAATGTTGTGTATAAAGAAGTTTTTAACAATGTCTAAGTTTTTAAACTTGATCAGAGTAAATCTGTAACAGCGGTAATCTATATTACTAACAGCATATTAGTATTGCAAGTAACAGCAGTAATATATATTACTAACAGCATATTATAACATCTAAATACCAAAATATTATATATTAATATAAAGGTGGACCTAAGTCCACCAGAAAATTACAAAAAGTTAAAGACTTAGATACTTATAACAAACTTTGACATCATTTTCAATTTTTCAACATTGTTACAAGTATCTCCTTGCTGATGGGATCCTTAACGCTGAAGCCCATAGAGTCTCCATCAAGCAGGCACCTTTCCTTGGCAAATTTGTACCAACCACGCCCTAAGAACATCTGACCCTTTTCGGTATGATGAACTTCACATTCATACCTAACTTCCCTTTCCCAGTCAACCAAATCTACAAACCTTGCTCCATGGAGCCAGCAACTTGCCACAACATGCTCAGGAATTTCCTGCAATATTGATATAAAACAACATTAGATAATCCCATTAACTGTTAGGGAAAGACAATAAGCTTAAAACGAATAATAACTTACAAGAAGACATGACTGAACCATCTTCCCGTTGGCCATATCTTGCTTCCAGATACAATATTGTAACTTAGCAGGCTGTTCTACATGGCAACTAAAATCCTCAACAATCGATTCATGGCATCTGGAACATTATACAAACAGACAACATGGTCAATAAATAAATGTGTTATCAAACATTCTAAATTAAAGCATAAAACATATACTCAACATAAGCTAATTCAAACATACACAGAGTTATCAGAAGTGACAGCTTTCCCCACAACCATTTGGTTGACCGAGTTTTCTTCACCTGCATGCAACCATATATAACTTTTAAATTCAAAATGTAACAGAGCAAACTTTCAAATGATATGTTTACCTTTACCTCTCATTGCTTGATAGACTCTTCCTTCCATCTTTTCAGAAATTCGCAGCTTACACTGTTGATTCCAGAGTAATGATGAATGCTTCAGTTTTTAGTGCTTTCAAACTTCCTACACATTACTTATATAACACTCTAAATGGACTCTTCACATACCTGCTACTTTTCCACCGTCCAATAGAATTCAATGCAATTGTTCAATTAGTCTTCTTTGCATTTACATCACTTCAAAACAATTTTTGTTTTATTTATATTCCTCACAAAAAACATTAACTGCCCATAACCCAATTGATCTTTCACATTCCAATATAATATAACACATTACAACTATTTTATAACCATTTAATATTATCGTACTACTCTTTAACATATACTATTAAATTGAATTTTCAACTATTCATATGTCCATTGTTGTGTGTTTACCAATTAGATTAAATAGCCTACCATTTACAGGAGCCATACCCGAACTTATACCAACAATAATGAAATTAGGTACCCTATTCTGATCAAGTTTGATAGATATCATGTTCAATACTTATAATAAACAATACTTAATTTTAAAACAGAATGGTAATCAATTTTGAATAAAAACCATGGCAGATTTGGCTCATTCCATGAAACATACAACCAACATTGATAATATTTAATTTAAAACCATACATAGTGCCATAATTGTTAAACTTGGTTCACATCCACCATTATCAGTTACATTCCGGGTACCCGTTGTCCACATCATTGAGGGTAACCTCTGACATTCCGGCTAGCCCACATTTCTCTACTATTTCTGCAGGAATATGCTGCACTCATTGACATACAATATCAGTTACATTACTTCTCTGTATAACACCAGTGTGCCAACAACTATAGACTTTGAACACTGCTTACCATAACATTTGAGCAAAACTTCTTTACATCATGAACTTCACGAGTCCAGTATGCTTCTTCGAACTCTTCCTGTATAGGACTCATTTCCCTGAAATTAAGACCACATTTACAGCACAATGCCAACACAACAGCATCAATATACCTATAACTATAATATATTCCCTATCACTTATAAATAAACTTTACCTCTCACTATCAGAAGATATCATTATGTATTCATTCCCATCTCCATCATCCCTTCAACACAATAACATACAAACTATTTATTAAACTAAGTTGTAACTCATTATTCCAGAAACACATTCAATTTTGTGGAGGTTAAATGGAATTCAATACAAAAAAAAAAATTAAACTATAAGATTACCCTTTATTTTCAACAATCCTGGCAGCCTCTACAGAAACTTTACCGCCATCATCGACACGATTCAATCTTTCATGTTGTTTCTTCCATTCCTCCATAACATAATCATTCTCATGTGACCCACTCAGTATCCTTTCAACTGTGAGCCGGTTCCATGGAGTTTGCAACTCCAACCGAACGGGTGAACTGGAATCAAAACAATATTGCGACCTCTAAATGGATGAATATCTTATGATAAACTCTGCAAACAACATAAACAGTAACACATGCACATACCTTCTTGCCTGCGACATTTTGTTCTTCACACTTATCACCCAACCCTGCCTTTCTTACACCAACAATGCCAAAGACAGACTCTTTGATTGCCAACACGTTGAAGAGTTGTGAATCCAACGTTACTTTCATTTTAAATGCCATCGTTATGTAACAATACCAATAATAGGATTCTTTTGTGGGCCTAATAACATATTCGGTCTAACAATAAAAATAGGTTTTCTGCACCAAGGCCTGAACTCTAAGGCCCAATAAACTTTAATGTCCTATTAACTTAGATATATTAACCAACTATAAGGTCCAACATGTATTTTTAACCTATTTAAAATATTTTACCTTATTATATGAACTTACACATATATATTCATTTTCACTATTTTATTAAAGTGCCCTAAAACCCAATGCGCGAGACAGACGGGTACCCGTGCGAACGCACGGGTAAGACACTAGTTTTATACATAAATTTTTATCTATGAGGTCTCAAATCAAAGTCCCTTCAAGTTAAATGATTTTCACTTTACAACTAGACAAATCAATTTCTACAAAGTCCCTTCAAGTTAAATGATTTTCACTTTACAACTAGACAAATCAATTTCTATCGTTAATAAAGTGACTATCATTTACAACTAGAAAAATCAATTTCTATTGTTAGTAAAGTGACTATTATTTACAACAAGACAAATCAATTTCTATTGTTAGTAAAGTGACTATCATTTACAACTAGATAAATCAATTTCTGTTGTTAATAAAGTGATTATCATTTACAACTAGACAAATCAATTTCTACAATTAGCAAAATGACTATCAATAACAACTAGGCAAATGTATTTCTATTGTTAGTAAAGTAACTATCATTTACAAATAAACAAATCCATTTGTATTTTATTAAATTGACTGTCATTTAATCTGAAGAGACTTAGGTTCGAGACCATGTTGATACAAATTTTGTATTTTGTATTTTAAATTTAAAATTGTTTAAGATTAACCACATGGGCCTGAGTTTAACTCCTTATAAGAAACAATTTTGGCTTTTTTATATTATTAATTTATAATTGTTTAAAAATGAAATTAAAAATAAAAATTTTAAAAATGAAAATAAAATAAAATCTAACGTGGGAATCCAGTCACAGTTTAATACTAGGAAAAAACCGGTTTGAAAAAAATATTAACCGAAGGACTTATATGATCCGGTTTAATTTTATAAGGGATTAAATTGAGTCTATTTTATTGTGAAGGACTAATTTGACTCGTGTAGTATTTGTGAGGGACCAAAATGGGTCTTCACTCATTTTTTAAAATAAGAAATAAAAAGTTGCAATCAATCAATTATTATAAAAGGTATTTATGATATTTAAATTTTTTATAGGTAAATAATATATGTCTTTTTATTTCTAAACTCATTATTTACCTAAAAATATATAATATTTTTTCTTTATTCTTTGATTCTATTTTCTTATACATTTCAAAATTCTGTATACATTTTAAATTTGTAATATTTTATTATATTCTATCTTTATTTTTTTGTTTTGTTCGACCTTACAATAAATAAATATCAATAATATCTTACAAAACTAACTTTATAAATTATATATATATATATATATATATATATATATATATATATATATATATATATATATATATATATATATCTTAGTTTCTTAATTTGATCTAACTAATTTATTCTTTAGTTCTATGAATTAATATAAAATATTATATTATTTACATATTATAATATCTACAATTTTGATAATTCTAAAGATTTAATATAAATATCACTCAAATATAAAATCAATATAAAATCAATCAACCAATGAGATTTATTTATCAACATTTACAATTAAAATATAAAAAATTAAAGTTCAATTTGCAATAATATACCAAACTATGTTCAAAAAAATTTTCATGTAAAAAAACAGGTGTGTTGTTTCATTATTCCAACAAACTATGTTCAAAATCACGTCCAAATAGACGTTAATGCATAGAATGCATGTCATACAACTTACCACTACGCTGTGGTTCGTTTTTTAATATAAAGTTCCCTTAGAAAGTATATAATAACTATTGTTTAAATCATTAAGATTAATAGTTAATGTTTAGATTATTATTTAATATTAATATTATTAGTTAATAATTATTAGTTATTAATTAATATTTATTAGTTAATGTTAATGTTATTAAATAATATTAGTTAAATTATAAAATAAAAATTAATATTAATTTTACTGTTTAACTTAATTAAATTATAAAATATAAACTAAATTAATTAATTTTAACTAATATTAGTTTATATTAATTTAATTTAATTTAGTTTAATTTAATTTATATTTTATAATTAATACTATTTTAGTTTATATTTTATTGTTAACATTATTAATTAATATTTGTTTATACTAATTTAATTTAGTTTAACTTTTCTAATTAATATTAGTTTAATTAAATTTAATGTTTATATTAAGGTTTATATGTAATTTAATTTAATTAATGTTATTTTACTTTTAACGTTATATTTAACTTAATAAATTTAATTTAAAGATTTTATATAAATGTTTATGTCTAATTTAATTTAATTTATTATACTGTTAACGTTATTAATTAATATTTGTTTATATTAATTTAATTTAGTTCATATTTTCTAATTAATATTAGATTAATTGAATTTAATTTTAATGTTTAATTTAATTTAATTTATTTTTATTTAATTTATTTAATATTATTTTACTATTAAAGTTATATTTAAGTTAATTAATTTAATTTAAACAATTTATATTAATATTTAATTTAATTTAATTTAATTTACTATTAACATTATTAATTAATATTATTTTATATTAATTTAATTTATTTTATAATTTAATTAACTTTAATAGTAAAATAAATATTAATTATTATTTTATAATTTAGTAATATTAATTAAAAACATTAACTATTAATTATTAACTAATAATATTAATATTAAATAATAATGAAAATAGTAATTAAACAAAAAGTAATAATGAAACGTAAACAGTAGCTATTATATACATGCTAATGGAACTGTATGTTGTAGAACAAACCACAATGTAGTGGTAAGGTGCTTTTCTACATTCTATGGTACATGGGTTCAACACTCCATGGGACTAGTTTTTTAAACTTTGATATTTAACATTTTAAGAACTAAACAATATAATAATAATAAAAATGCCACATGGAATTAAATTAAATAAATAATAATAATGCCATATAAGTCAGCCACACAATTAAAATAATAATAATAATAAATTAAAAAAAAGTTGCCACATCAGATTTTTTGATGATGTGGCTGGCTAAAGGTCCAAGTTGAAACATTTAAAATTTGTTAAGGTAATAATTGCAATTTTTTTTTTGCAGGGGGTTTTTTAAATGCACCCCATATGGCAGGGGTGAAAATAGGTATTAACCCTTAATTTTTTTTTTTGCTTGGTAGAGACGTTGAAAGTTCTCAAGGAGCGGATATCTTCGTGGAAATAAAAATTTATGTAAATCCTTCTTGCATGCACATTATTACCTTTCATTTTCTCTATATCCCTATATTAATTTTTAGATTAAATCTTATAAAAGAAAAAGAAAATAAACTATCTATTGCCAGAATTTCTGGAACCCTGAAAAACTATAATCTTTAGGAGTACAAAGAAAAAAAATACTTGCTGAGAAAAACATCTGAACTCTGGGTTTAGAAGATCATAGGTCAGAAGATCTATTTTAGTATGATGTTACACTATCTCCAAGATGCTTAACACATGGGTAAGTCTATGAAACATCACACGTGCAAGGTACAGTGATGAAACTCTAGAGAACTGTTCCTATCTATTCATTAGTCTCGTCCTTTCTCATGTTTGTCAAATCCATTAAATGATTACCATGATTATTTTATTTTTTTACTTATTTGTGTTTAATTATCTGAATGTTCTCTATAAATAATCTATGAAACCGTCCGTTCGCTCTTTCCCTCTCTCATCTTTTCAAACCTTATACGCTTCTCTGCCTCTCTCAACCCCTCATCAATGGCATCTGCATCTTCATCCCATCAAACCAACCCCACTACCCAAAGGTTATATTGAACCACAGAGAACAATGCTACTTCCTATAGATAAAATAAAGGTTATCTGCGAGTACATGGTGGACTTGTCTAACATCAAAGAAAACGGGATTGATCTATTACCCGCAGTTAGGTTTCAAGGTTGGGAAAGTTTCTTTGACAGATTAATCAGACCAGTCTTTCCTCGTCTTGTCAAAGAATTTTGGATCCATGCAGTCACTACACCCAAGGAAATTTTATCAATGGTTATGGGCAAGCAAATCGTTATTACTGAAAACCTAATTAGAAAATTACTTGGTCTTAAAGGAGAAAGAGTAGTTGGAGTTGCTGACAGAAGACCGAATATGGAAGAAGTTTATACTGAGATCTTTAAAAATGGAAAACCCTCCCCAAAATTAAAAAAGATGAAGGAATATTACCAAGTTTGGGCAAAGATTTTTCTGGGTTGTATCTTTCACAGAAAAGCAACAAGCTCTTCAGACTATGTCAATACCGATCAACAACTTCTACTCTACTGTCTAGGAAAAGACATCAAGATTGATCTTCCATATATTCTCTTCAAACATTTGTCGGGTCATGTTAATGAATCCCGAGAAAGTCGGAAGGCTAAGGTTCAGAGAAACTGGATTCCTCTTTCGAGATTGATTTTAGATATTCTGACCGAAAATGGCCTAGTTGCTCACTTAGCATAAGCAAACCTAGTGGAAGAATTAGAACCAATTTGTGGAAAAACTCTAAGTGGAAAGAACCTTAAGAAAATGAAGATCATCAAAGAGATTGTCTGTCCACCCACTTCCTATACAGAAAACTTCATTAATCAAAGGAGAGTTCAGATCAATGATTTCCCTCTATTCAATGCTGGAGATACTCCAGACATCATTCTTAATTTCATCAAACTAAACAAGGAGGCAAACATACCAATTGATCCAGCCTGGCTTCAGGAAAGAAATGATCCTATTCCAGAAGTTCAGAAGAAAAAGAAGAAATCTAAGAAAAGAAAGGTGGGAGAAGAAGAAACATCTAACAAAGATCAGAAGAGAAGGAAGAAAAAGCGCTCAGGTAATCCTTCTACTTCCATCTCTGTTTTTAATTCTGATAATGTTGAAACATCTGTCTTACCTGAGCCTCAAACCACTGAATCCCCTGTCCACCAATCCTCAAAATCTTCTGTTATTCCTTTAGTAGAAACCAATCCTTCTACATATGAGCCAAATTGCAAAACCTTATGAGTGGTATAAAGGATCGTGGAACATTCCTGGGATTACCAGCCCTTTAGCAACAGTATTACCCAATGTTCTGACATACAACACCCTTGCTGAATCAATCACACAAACACCACCATACCTAACCAAAACCGTTTCACCTCATTCTTTTCCAAATGACTTTGTCAGTTCATTTTTGCCTAAAGTTCAAATCATCTCAGCCTCACCCTCACCACAAAATTCACATGTTCACACTGCAAACTCACTCCAAATAATCTCAAAAGCTGCAACTCCAGAATCTCAGCCAACCAAAATCATTGAACCTCAAACTGAACAACCAGAGCAAGAGCAATTCCCAAACCAACAACAAGATCAATCCATTGAACCTGAACCATAATTGACATCTGAACCAAATCCATAACTTTCCCATGAACATCATCATAATGAACCCCTCCCTACAAATGTCGATATATTATTCAAGAATTTTGAAACAGAGATGCAGAGATGGATTGCAAAATTAAAATCTAACTGTGCCACAAATGGAAGTCGAGTGGCCTCAGAAGCCCTTTGGGATACATTTAGAAGGAGTATGCCGCACTCGTGCTAATGAGAAATTTTTTTAGTATCTGAATGCTGTCATCACTCTGGTGATGGATCTCTGGGCACTAAAACCTCCACTAGTTGCCAGCGACACTCCCGGTTCTACATCTTATGAGCACATGGATATTGATGATAATCAAACAAATTCCTTAGCCTTGATAAAGAAAATTCCATCTGAAGTGCCTGAAGATATTTGTGAAGGAAGAATACCAACCTAGAGAGTAAATGAAAATCAGTTATCTCCAAATGTTCTCACAGTTCCTCTGTGCTTGCAAGTGTTGCAAATGACAAAACTGACAAGATGCTTGAAACACTAAATGAACTCAAGAAGGAAAATGCAGAAGTCAGAAAACGTCTAGCCAAGCAGGATGCAGCCAATAGGGAATTCAAAACCTGGATGATGAGACAAGAGGAGTCTACTAAAGAAGTTAAAAATCTCCTGCTATCTCTCGTTCCTAAACATCCTTAGATTCCGTTTTTATTTGTATTTATAATTTAGTCCTAGTTTGTGATATTTAATACTTTGCTTATTGTGTGGATTGTCTTGATCTTTGTTTTATGAACATCTGTATGTGTTTCGTTTTATGCCTCTTGATAATTGTTTGCAATCGATTATAGAATTTAAAAAATCTTATAAGTAACCATAAAGGTGAAATATTAGAAACTGCAAAATTAGTTATACTTCAAAAAGGAGGAGAATATTTAAATATTCAGAACCTCTAGCAGAAGAGTTCATGCATAGCTACATCTATCAATCTTCTGAAGGAACAAACTTACGTACTCATTTCAGGGGGAGCCAAAAATCAGAAAGTAATTCATAGTGTTATCTAATTCAGGGGGAGTCTATGCATCTTAGGGAGAGAATTTTTTTTCATCCATCCCTCTTAAACGCTTTTTGATTATGACAAAAAAGGGGGAGAAAATATAATGGATTTGATTTTTGATGAAAAATAAAGTTGCTTGATTGAAAATAAATGGGAATGAAATATACTTGCTTAATTATTATCATCTCATAAAATTGTTCTATCAAAATACATGGTTTTTGTCATCATCAAAAAGGGGGAGATTGTTAGAACAAGATTGAGAATCTATGTTCAAAATCTAGGTTTTGATGATAACAAGCATATATTTTGTGAGTAACAATTTTATTACTAATGATTTCACCCAATGTGCAAATATTATGTTGAAAGCCGTATACAACATTCACAATAACAGTATCAGAAAATAATACATGAAGATCAGCAGAAGATCGTCAGAAGTTCTAAAGGTGCACGCAGAAGAGCGTGAAAGAATACACCTACAACAAAAGTTGAAATACTAAGATGAACAGAAGATACAACCTCAATCTACAAACGAATAAAAGACAACTGCATTCAGAATCAAGTGAAAAAGTTGTTAAAAACATAATCATTAGCCATACACCTACAACACTTAAATGGAACAACTCCCGAGGTTGATTGAAGAAAGCAACCCACATGTAGCTCGTTGTAGAAAACAAAAGTAAGAAAGCAACACGCAAGCATTTAATGTGCTCTCCAAAAATCAAGATAACGGATACAATCTAAAGAGTACAACTAGAAGAAAGATTCATTGTGGAAAATATGGTGGTTCAAGAAGATGTAGTGCTCAAAACTGAAAAATGATTAAGAAGCTTAAACAGAAGCTATCAGAAACACTGTCTTGGCAAAAAATACAAAATAACATTCTTAATCTGCTTGAAGAGAAGAATAGAAGACCAAAATAAGAAGCAAACTTGAATAAGAACTGTTGTTCTTAATCTTCTTGAAGAGAAGAATAGAAGACTAAAACAAGAAGCAAACTTGAATAAGAACTGTTATTCTTAATCTGCTTGAAGAGAAGAATAGAAGACCAAAACAAGAAGCAAATTTGAATAAGAACTGTTGTTCTTAATCTGCTTGAAGAGAAGAATAGAAGACCAAAACAAGAAGAAAATTTGAATAAGAACTATTGTTATTAATCTGCTTGAAGAGAAGAATAGAAGACCAAAACAAGAAGCAAACTTGATTAAGAACTGTTGTTCTTAATCTGATTGAAGAGAAGAATAGGAGATCTAAATAAAATGCAACTTTGGATAGATACTTTGTTCACAATTTGTCTTCAAAGAAGAATTAAAGTTGAAAATCAACCTGAAGAAGCTCTCAACAATTGAAGCTAATATTCTTACTCTCCCAACTTATACCAAGGATGGATCTCATCAGAAGATGCAGACAAGAAGACTCCAATGATTATTCACTTAAAAGTGATTACTTGTCATACAGTTTGTAACAAGAATATTTTCTTATTAAGAAGCATTGTATTGAAACCAATCTTATTTGGAGATGATGCCTTGAGCGACCAAGTAAAGGTCAGAAGCTTCATGAGAAATGATGGGGGTCATTGTGGAAATTTTCTTGGAGACCAAGTTAAGGTCAAAAGTCGAGGAGTCAATGGATGTTATATATGCTAATCAGATCACTGAACAGTCCATTGCAGTTAGTCACGAGCAGTTGGCTTGTGCAGGGTTACTAAATTGATGAACGTTATATCTCGTAGAGATCACTGAACGATTCAGTCATCTAGGGGTTAGTCATAGTAGTTGGTTGTGCAGGTTGTTGGTTGTAACACCCGTATAATTTTAATATTAATTTAATTGGAATATTGAATTAATAATTAGAATTATTAAAGATTTTATGAAAATAATGGAAAATGATGGTTTAATGGCATTTGGGCCATGTGGGAGAATAATAAAAGAAGGGGGTGTGACTTAGTAAAGCTTTTACTAATTTTATTATTATTTTCATAAAACAATTGGATTTGGAAAGAAAGAAAGAACGTGAAAGAACAGAGGTTTTGGGGAACACGAAGAACTGAAGGAGAACTGTAGAGGGAGAGACAAAAAAGATCAAAAATTTGGCTAAGGTAAGGGGGGACTCTCCATTTAATCTCTATTATCGTGTTGTGAATGATGATGTTGATTAGGAATATTTTTTAAATTAATAGGTTATGTATTCTGATTTTACTGTTGTATTCATCATTGAATTGAATCTGAATTCCCTAATAATTGAGTAGAATTAGGTTGTGATGAATAAAATCGAATAGAAGATTATATACTATTGATGTTGGATGAACGTTGTGTGTCTGGATATATGAAATTGCTGGTTTCAGATCAAAATCGCAGACTGTACAGGTGAATTCGCGAGGAAGACGAATGGGTAAGTTGCAGATTTTGAGAACTTCTGCCCGTTCACGTATGATACGCGTATGGTACGCGTATGGAGGGGGTGATACGCGTATGATACGCTCCCCATGTGTGCATCAGGTTGCACCTTTTGCTCATACGTGTATGGTACACGTATGGTACCTGGTTGATACGCGTATGCCTGGCTGGTACGCGTATGTACATGTTTGTGTGGAAATATGGCTCTGTCCATACACGTATGATACGCGTATGGTGTGTATGTTGTGAAATTTTATCTCTGTTGGTACGCGTATGGTACGCTTAATGTCAGCGTGACCTGCATATTTTGCTGTTTTGTGATGTTTGAAAGTCTGATGACGTGTGACTTTAAACTGATGAATTCTGTAAGAAATATTGTTGTCTGATTTATTGAATGATGCCATTATTTATATATATTGAACATACTTGTTAATGATGATGATGATGATGAATGAGTATAAGATGATGCTACTCATAGTATGATGATGATGATGATAGTATGTTATATATATGTTTGCATGCATTCATAATCATTTGATGAGGGTTGTATCCTAATGATGAGCGGATACAGTGAAGGGCAAGATTCCCATTGTGTGGAATCTGTGCTGGTAGGGCCGTATCTGGATGATGATAGATCGGTCGGTGGGTTTTCCCACTGGTGATGTTGGTACCACATGCATAGTGTCAGTTTCATACATATGCATGATTTTTCTTATAACATGATTAATATATATGTTATGTGATGACTTGATGTTTGTAGTTGTGTGACAATGATGTGTCTGAATATGAAACGATTGGGTGAATGATATAGCTATGATATGTCGTTATTTATGATGCAATAACATTGGTTAACTGTGATGAGACTCACCCTTACTTGTTGTCATTTTCAGATTGAGGATAGCGGCGCGACTTGGTGAGGATTAGCTCATAAGTCGGTTTAGTTGTTGTGTCGGTGTCATGCTCTGATAGATGTAACACTGGGAACGCGATGTTTTGAGTTTCGATTATAACTCTATTTGTTTATTGTTGAAGTCTGATACATTTATGGTGTAATGTGGACTTGTTGATTCAATTCCGCTGTGTAAAAATGGTTTTATCTAATGAGTTATAATGTAGATGTTTTCAGTGAATGCATGACATATGCCGAACGTGTGTTTTCTATTATTTATGAATTGTGACACCTTTTTGTATGTTACTCTGATTTAATATTTGTTAATTTCCGCGGGGTATTAAAGGGGTGTTACAATAGTGGCATCAGAGTCTGGTCGGTCGTTGTGACCAGAGTCTTAGTGTCAGTCTTTCCCGTGTATGCGACTAATACGAGTTATTTGTCGATACTTTTGTTCTGACTGGTTGTTTGTGGTTAAGCAGAACAATGGCTGGAAGAGGAGGAAGAAATGATGATGCTATCGCAGAGGCTCTGGACATGATTACTGGTGTGCTTGGAGGGAATGCTGTAGGGGCAGGGATTGGTGCTGAAAAGA
The DNA here is from genome assembly GCF_029867415.1 of Vicia villosa. Taxonomy (NCBI): domain Eukaryota; kingdom Viridiplantae; phylum Streptophyta; class Magnoliopsida; order Fabales; family Fabaceae; genus Vicia; species Vicia villosa. The sequence continues at coordinate 394,241 of NW_026705579.1, forward strand.
AACTAGGGAATTTTCAGAGGAACAATCCTCCATTGTTCAAAGGCACGCATGATCCCGAGGGTGCTCAGAAATGGCTAAAGGAGATCGAGAGGATTTTTCAGGGTCATCAATTGTCTTGAGAATCTCAAGGTGAGGTATGGCATACATATGCTGTCTGAGGAGGCTGATGACTGGTGGTTGGTAACCAGAGCTGAACTGGATGCTGACGGCATAGAAATTACTTGGGCTATATTCAAAAGGGGACTTCTGAGAAGGTATTTTCCTAAGGATGTTAGGGGCAGAAAAGAGATTGAATTTCTAGAATTGGTTCAAGGTAATATGACGGTACCGGAGTATGCTGCAAAGTTTGTTGAGCTGGCAAAGTACTACGTGCACTACAACAATGATGAAGCCAGTGAGTTCTCAAAATGTGTCAAATTTGAGAATGGCCTTCGTGATGAGATCAAGCAGGGCATTAGGTACTAGAGGATTCGGAGATTTGTTGACTTAGTGGATTGTAGCAGGATTTTTGAAGAGGATAACATCGAGCTGAAGTCATCTCACTCTCGCGAGTTGGTTGACATAAAGGGTAAGAAGCCTATGGATAGAGGTAAGACATATGGTAGAGGTAAGTCTACTGATTGGAAGAAATCCAGTGGGGGAGATTCCAGTGCTCATATCAGATGCTATAATTGTGGTGAAATGGGACATCGTAGGAACGAGTGTAAGCTTGATAAGAAGAAGTGTTACAAGTGTGACCAAGAGGGCCACATTACTGCTGACTGTAAGAAGAGGGTTGTGACTTGTTTCAACTATGGTGAAGAGGGTCACATTAGTTCGAATTGTACCAAGCCAAAGAAGAACCAAGCGGGAGGAAAGGTTTTTGCTTTGATCGGGTCAGATACTACTCCATAAGACAGATTGATTAAAGGTACGTGTTTCATTCATGGCACACCTTTAGTTTCTATTATTGATACTGGAGCAACTCATTCTTTTATTTCTTTGGATTGTGCTATGAGGTTGAATCTAGAGATATCTGACATAAATGGAAGTATGGTTATTGACACTCTTGCGTCGGGTTCAGTAACTACTTCGTCTACATGCTTGAATTTTCCGGTTGACATTTTTGGTAGAGAATTCGGGATGAACTTAGTGTGCCTTCCGTTGAAACAACTTGATATAATCCTGGGAATGAACTGGTTGGAATTCAACCGTGTTCATATCAACTGTTTTGCGAAGACGGTAATTTTTCCTGAAGAGGTTAGTTCTTATAATCTGGAAATGACAGCTAGGCAAGTGAATGAGGCTATCGGAGATGGTGCAACAATGTTTATGTTGTTTGAATTGATGGATTTGAAAGGGAAAGTGGCGAGTAGCGAACTACCAGTGGTATGTGAGTTTCCAGAAGTTTTTCCGGAAGAGGTGAATGAGTTACCACCAGAAAGAGAAGTAGAGTTTTCTATTGATTTGGTTCCGGGAACTAGTCCAGTGTCGATGGCACCGTATCGTATGTCGCCGTATGAATTGGCTGAACTGAAGAAGCAGTTGGAAGAATTGCTTGAGAAGAAATTCATTCGTTCTAGTGTTTCTCCGTGGGGTGCGCCTGCGTTGCTAGTGAAGAAGAAAGAGGGTTCGATGAGACTGTGTATGGATTACAGACAATTGAACAAGGTTACTATCAAGAATCGGTATCCATTGTCGAGGATTGATGATTTGATGGATCAATTGGTTGGAGCATGTGTATTTAGTAAGATTGATCTGAGGTCTGGGTATCATCAAATTCGTGTGAAAGATGACGACATTCAGAAGTCTGCTTTTAGAACTAGGTATGAACATTACGAGTATTCTGTAATTCCGTTTGGAGTTACTAATGCACCTGGTGTTTTTATAGAGTATATGAACAAGATCTTTCATCCTTATCTCGACAAGTTCGTGGTGGTGTTTATAGATGATATTCTGATATATTCTAAGAGTGAGAAAGAACATGCGGAACATCTTAGAACTGTATTAGAGCTGTTAAAAGAGAAGCAACTTTTTGCGAAACTGTCGAAGTGTGAATTTTGGTTAGAAGAAGCCAGTTTTCTGGGACATGTGATTTCCAAGAATGGATCCTATAAAGATAGAATCTGTATCTCAGTGGGAAGCTCCGAAGTCAGTGTCAGAGATTCGTAGTTTCCTTGATTTGGCAGGTTATTACAGGAAGTTTATAGAAGGCTTTTCAAGGTTAGTATTGCCGTTAACTAAATATACCAGGAAGGGTCAGGCTTTTATTTGGGATGCAAAATGTGAGGAAGGATTCCAAGAGCTGAAGAGGAGGTTGACTAGTGCTCCTATCTTGATTTTGCCGAATCCGACAAAATCGTTTGTGGTTTATTGTGATGCTTCGTTAATGGGTTTAGGTGGCGTGCTGATGCAGAATTAACAAGTGGTCGCTTATGCATCGAGACAACTCAAAGTGCATGAAAGGAATTATCCTACTTATGATTTAGAGTTGGCAGCCGTGGTTTTCGTTTTGAAGTTGTGGCAACATTATTTGTATGTTTTGAGGTTTGAGGTGCTCAGTGATCATAAGAGTTTGAAGTATCTCTTTGATCAGAAAGAGCTGAATATGAGGAAGAGAAGGTGGCTAGAATTCCGTAAATATTATGATTTTGGTTTGAATTACCATCCGGGTAAGGCAAACGTAGTTGCTGATGCATTGAGTAGGAAGACTTTGCATATGTCTATGCTAATGGTGAAAGAATTGGATTTGATTGAACAATTCAGAGACTTGAGTTTGGTGTGTGAAGGTACTCCTACTAGTGTTAAATTAGGTATGCTAAAGCTGACTAGTGGTATTCTTGAAGAAATTAGAGAAGGTCAGAAAGCTGATGTTGAATTGATCGATAAGTTGACTTTGATTAATCAAGGCAAGAGTGGTGAATTCATAGTGGACGAGAATGGTATACTGAGGTTTGGTGACCGAGTCTTTGTTTCTGATCTTGCTGAACTTCGAAAACGTATTTTGGAAGAAGGACACTGTAGTGGTTAAGTATTCATCCTGGTCTATCAAGATGTATCATGATTTGAAAAAGTTGTTTTGGTGGCCTGGAATGAAGAAAGAAATTGCTGAGTTCGTATATTCTTCTCTGACGTGTTAGAAGTAAAAAATTGAGCATCAGAAACCATATGGGTTTATGCAACCGATGTTTATTCCTGAGTGGAAATGGGATAGCATATCGATGGATTTTGTTTATGGGTTTCCGAGAACTGTTAAGAATTGTGAAGCTATCTGGGTCGTGGTGGACAGGTTGACGAAGTCTGCATATTTTATACCGGTAAGAATGGATTATCCGATGGAGAAGCTGGCTCTGTTATATATTGAGAAAATAGTTAGTCTACATGGTATTCCTTCAAGTATCGTGTCAGACAGAGATCCGAGGTTTACGTATAAGTTCTGGGAAGGTTTGCAGAAAGCTTTAGGTACTAAGATGAGATTGAGTTCTGCTTATCATCCGCAGACAGATGGACAGACTGAGAGGACGATTCAGTCGTTAGACGATTGAGCCATACATACACATATAGATGACAATATAATTTTGTATTCAGACATTTATACATTATCAAATAACAACAAAACTTGTCATATTTTGACCACAATTTTCTATTTAATATGTAAAAATTAAATTAGACAAAAGTGGAATGTTAAACAAAAAATAATAGTATAAAACAATATAAAAATTATTATAATGAAACAAAAAATAGAAGAGACGAGAGATTAGTGAAGGTGAAAAAAAAAGTTGAGAGATGAGAGAAGAAGGTGTGTGATAAAAACGAAACTGAAATACAGAACATTTACATAAAAATGAGAAGGTGAATATTAAAGAATATAAGACAGTAGAGGTTATAGAAGAAAAGGGAAGATGTATGTGGCAAAGAACGTGCGATAATGTTATTAGAGATTTGAGAAGATCGGGACTGAAATTATATGTGTAAGGATGAGAAAATTGTTCGTAATCATTAGGCTAAGGTATAATAGGTTTAAGTTTGGGTTGAAATTGAGTTAAGTAAAATTTAGGTTGTAACATAATGCATTTTGATTCGGTTTGGTTCGATTTACAAAATACAAACCGCTAACTGAACTGAACCGTGCAGTTTTGTTAAAAGATAACCCAAACTAATCTGATCCAAATGCGGTTTTTTGCGGTTTCGGTTTGGTTTGATTTGTTTTGTGGTTTTCTATAGTCTTATAAAATTAGTTTCAATATATTCCACAATCTACTTTTTTATTAGTAGAATTAGCAAGTCCGAAAAGTCATATAACTATATCAACCAATTCCAAATCACAATTACGACAAAATTAAGAAGAAATTACCTTTTCAAATTAACTTTTAGGAGTACAACTTATTTACTTTCTTAACTTTTAGGAATACAACTCATTTAGTTTCTTTGTTGAATCAAATCTCACAATTCCTGAAATTGTTATGTGTTCATCCTTAATTATTTCGCCTCTATGTGTGAATTTACCAATTGGCCTATACAATGGGGAAGCCAGAAAAATTATAAAACCTGGGCAAAAATTTATGTTTAATATTGGTCTGAGACTAACTGTTCGGATAAATGGCAGTTATGTTCTATAGAGGCCCCTAATAATACTTATGGTAAACAACAAGTACCATGTAACAATATATATCATATATAACTTACATCTGAAAAATATCATGAATATTAACATCAATACCATTTTCATCCTTTATATCTCCAATCTCTCACATGTCAAGCAACAAAATTTTAATTTGATCCTTGGCCTCCTTTTTATTTTCAATAGAAGAAAGAAATAATTTGGTTATATTTAGAATTTGATTGAAGACAAAATTTTAGTAACACAATAATAGTATCAGACCTTGTAAAAAATACTGCACATTAAAATAGAAGTTCAATGCAGTTTGTGTGCCAAACAGATATGCGTAGGAGTAAATAAAACTATGTCTTAGTATAATTAACTAATCACCAAACTGTGTCAAAGGAATATTTTGTTACTTGTTAGCATTCTTCATAAGGGGAAATAAAGAGGAACATTGAAATATGAATGATAAAAAAAGATGATACTGCTAAAGAATATAGTAATTAAGAAAAAAAGATGATACAGTAATTAAGAAAAGACATTACCTCAGTTTTGTTAATATGAAAAACAATAATTACAATTGTTTCATCTTGACAAGGCACTGCAGAGAGGGCATCAATTTCGTTCATAGAACGATATCTTCCGGTTCCATTTATCAAATAACATTAACAATAAAACGAGAACTAACCTGATTTTTAAGGTTGGTGATTCCATGAGTGGAAAAGAAAGCTCCTACAACGGAGAAGAGACGGCGGAAACCGGTTAATCTACCTGTTCGGAAGTTGGTTAGAATTGGAAAAGTTGATCTGACACTTTTCTTTGTGAAATGTTAAGAATTAGTTGAGAGTTAAGAGAATGATGAAAAGAATTATTGGAAACCGGAGAGGAAGGAACCGTAACCGCAAATGGAGATGTAACCGTCAACTTCGTCGGGAAGAGAAGACAGCATCGAGGCTTCACCACTACTTACCACTAAAACAACATCAAAAGCTTTTTTGAAGATCCTAATTGAGTTCTCAACGTTGTGGTTCCTACAAAAATTCAAAATGGCAGAAAAACAAGCGGGGATCAGGTCACATTCATAAATGTCTTAATTATCCCAACAATTAACTCGAGTATACCAAATATTTTACTCACAAAAATCCCACAGAAATTCGAGTATCATAATTTAAACCATTGGACAGTAACTCGGACCTGCAACCAAGAGATTTCAAGATAGAAAAACAAAAGAACATGGTTCACTCATTTCATCGAACACTTGGTGTGCATAGCACAAAACGATAAATTCTGCAACAATTCTTCACCGATTTATGAACCAGTACCTGCAACAACAATGAATAACATCACAACTATAATTTCGCATCGAAAATCGAGCTTAAAAGTGAAAGAAAAAGAAAAAGAGAACTTGCGACGATTCGCCATCTAAACTCGATCACTATGTGAGAGAGAGAGAGAGACGATTGAATTTGATGTTCCAATTTCTTGAGTAAGAGAGAAACCACTATGATGAGATTTTGAAGTTCAAGCGAGAGAACGAAGAGCCCGGGTAGCTGCCCTAGGTCGCCGGGCGGTGGCGTCGCCCCTGGGCCTATATATTTGAAAATAATATAATCAAATTGATATAATTGAAAAAATTAACTCAAAATGTCCATAGATTAAACACATGAACAAATAGGCATATCGAATATCTTAAATCATATTCTAAAAGAACTACATGGTTGAACTACATGAAAACACATTCCTCTACTTTCTTTTTTAAAAAATAATAAGCACGAAGTTAACAAAATAATCTACTTATATAAACTTATCTTAACTTACAAATTGCATTTCAACATACAAATTACATTTCATGGGAGAGTGAATCTATTAAATTATATATATCAAGTAAAAATAACACATTAATAATGCATTATTAATGAAAGAATACAAAATGATGATTATAAATCTATTGTCTATCATCATATAATAAGAAAAGTCTAACATTTTCACTCTCCTCAACCAGCCACATCAGATTGTCTTCCCACAAAATTCCACGTAATTTGCCTTTGTATCCTTCTGTTCTTCAATTTTCCCAAATTTCCAAATTAATTAATTCCCAATAATAACCATATTCTATGTGAAAATGTTTCATTCTTTCACGGTTCTCATTCACAAACAATTCTCTTTATGCAATTGGACGGTTTCAGAAACATTCCACCCTTCTTATTTCACATTCAATGAAGGTTTCATTACCCATTAATCTCTCTACCACACCTTCTCATTCTGCTCTCTCTTTCATTCTTCTTCTCACTTCCAACTTTATTGGGCTTCTGATTTCTTCGTCTTCTCTCTCTTTCAATTTTCATTTTGATTTAGTTTTCAAAGTTTCAGGTTTGATGGTGTTGGCTCATGCGGAAGGAGAAAGATCCATCGCTGATGCAGTTTTTGATGATTTGTCGTGTTGGTTGTGGCGGACGAAGATGATATTAACAATATTGTATAAATGATTTACATTGGGAATGATGTGCTTCTGGATGATATGAAAATTGAGGATGATGTGCTTCTGGATTCAGATTAGGGATCTCAAACTTATTTTTTTAATGTCTGATTATGTTGTTTTTTTGTTTTTCAATGACCCAGGTTGCTAACATCGAACCCACTATAACGACTAGAAAATGCCGAGGGATAGGTAAAAGGTTGATTCCATTGTGTTCTCTTCACATCATGATTTCTACCTGCTCTATCTATTTTTGATTTTCGTGGTGTGCATTTGTTTTCCTTTATATTTGATTCAAATTGAATGAGGTATTGTTGAAACAAGCGGCTTATATCGCAAAACACGTTAAAGAAGGGTTCTAGTCGATTCTTGTCTACTTATCCCAAATCATTCCAAGTGTGTGTTGGTAGAAGGGTTATTGGTGTAACTGTAATTTTTTTAAGTTTCTAGTCGATTCTTGTCTACTTATCCCAAATCATTGCAACATATTTTGAATGTTTTAATTATTTTATTAGTAGAAGACCCGTGCGTCTGCATGGGTAATTCAAATCTTACAAACGCATAAAAAGAAGTTTAAAAATTCGAATGAGGAATGTTAAATTAAGATTCATAAAACATAATATAGATGTAATGAAGCTATATATATTAACTATTTAAAAAAAGAAGTTGGAAATGTAATAGGCAAAAGGGTATTATGATGGTAGCGACCCGTGAAAGTAGCGAGTTTCAATGATAAAATTCATATAAGAAAGGTATTATGGTGATAGTGATCCGTAAAAGTAGTGAGTTTCAGTGATAAAATTCACATAAAAAAAGTATTATGGTGATAGTGACCCGTAAAAATAGTGAGTTTCAGTAATAAAATTCAGTATCTTAGATCGGCTTGATTGTTACTGATATATAATTGTTATTATAAAATCACTAATAGCTACAAATATTTGAAAATAGATATGTAACAAATCACCAACATGATAAATCAAATATGTTTAATAACGATACATATTTATAAATATTTCATTGATTTAAATAGAAAAGGTATTGTAGTGATAGTAACCCGTAAAAATAATAATTTTAGTGATAAAATACATATGAGTTGATAAAATTTACAAATATGAGTGTCATTGTTTCTTTAGAAAGAGTAATAATGAGATGGTAAGACATGAAATTTATTTACCCACTATTGTTGCCAAAGTGGCAGCCTTTCAGATTAAGTAATCAAAGAGCCAGGCTCGTGAACTCCTTAGTACAACATAGAGTGAAAAATTTTCATAGAAGTGAACATTAAAATAAATCAAATTATTAATTGATCATTATTTTTCTTTTTCTCTTTATGTGTATCTTTAATTTTGGAATGGAAAAAGAATATTATGATTATAATATATGTTTGTGTGGATGTATACCAAACTATGGTCTTCTTATAGCTGCTACCAGTCACATGTGTGCTTCTCTTTTTTTTTATAAGCAAGGATTTATAAATAAAGAGTACTAGGGGTACTCTAACCCGCTTACAAAAGACGAGCTAAACAAGTTCGAGCCGGAAAATTACATACCAACTGAAATCTACACTAAAAAATCCAAAGGATTCTTACAAAAGTCGTAGAAGTTACACTTGGAGTGAGTAATTTCACCAATGGATAACCATCTCCACACATTAATCTTGATGTTCCATGTGATATCGTTGACATTGCAAGACCCGTTATCAAAAATGATTTCGTTTCTCTTTAGCCATAAACCTCTTGTCACCGCCGTCCAAAAGATGCTTTCCTTCCTTCTTTTAATTTTTGATTTTCTCCCATGCTCACTCCAAAACAGAAAATCTTCCCAAATATTGCCTCTGAAAACCGAATCAACTCCGATCCAATTGGAAATGTTCTTCCAAACCAGTTTAGAAATCGGACAAAGGAAGAGAACATGTGCAGCAGTTTCATTAACGCCAGAACAGAAAACACAGTTCGAATCGACATTAGAAAAAAACATACCTCTTCGATTTAACTGGTCAATCGTAGGAAGTCTATTCAAAAAACAGCGCCATATAAAGGCCTTGGCGCTGAAAGGGACTGCAGAAGACCAAAGAGTCTTTAACGCCTTTGAGCAATTAGCATCAATAACAACAGCATCTTGTTGTTCAAGCACGCAGACATACCCTCCTTTGGCCGTATATACCTCTTCCCTGTTGTATGTCCAGTGCACTCTGTCCTCAAAATCCCGAACCGGAGCTGCTGTCCCTAATAAAACAACTAGAGATTGAAAAGAATCGGAGTGCAATTAAGCCACACCCAGATGAATCCCTAAATTGTCCCAACGCCAATCATCATCCTCCCAAACACCCATCTCGCACACCTTAGCTCCCTTCTTCGTGCTACCCTCGTAAAGCATCGGATAATCATCCTTTAAAACAGAGTCGCCTAACCATTTGGATCCCAGAATAGAATTAAGTTCCCTCTCCCAAGATTGTATCGAATGTTACCTGACAGGACCTTGGTCGTGTTTCCTCCGTCCAAGTTCGTAATGTCTTTCCACCACCTTGACTTGAAACGATTATACCTCCCCCCTCCTTCTTCAATTAAGAACCGAGACAAATTACCGTATTTCGCTTCCAAGACTTTCAGCCATAACGCATTGTCGCCTATGAGAATTTTCCAGCACCATTTTAAAAGAAGAGATTTGTTAAAAACACATATGTTTTTTATTCCTAATCCACCTTGTTCCATAGGCCTACAAACCGACTTCCACGAAACCCAATGGATCTTCCGCTTAAATTCCTTTTCTCCCTACAGAAAACTCGATTGAATTCTCTGCATTTCCTTACAAATCTGCGCAGGAACCTGATAGAAGGAGAGCTGAAAAATAGACAGACTCGACAAAACAGATTTTAACATAGTGATTCTTCCCCCCATGCTTAAAAACCTATTCTTCCAGTTTGAGAGCTTAGCTTTCATCTTCAAAACCAAAGGAGTCCAAGTATAGCATAAGCCGGGATTACAACCTATCGGAATTCCGAGAAAAATAAATGGATACTTGTCGATCCTGCACGAAAGAAAACAGCCTGCTGCAGCAACAAAATGATCTCCCACGTTGATCCCGATTAGCCTACACTTTTCATAATTAACCCTAAGGCCCGAGACAGCCTCAAAAGTACAAAGAATGGCCTTTGTAGCCCAAATGTTCTTCCAAGAGGCAGTGCCCACCATAAGCATGTCGTCTGCGAACTGAATTAACTCCACCTCACAATCCCCACCCACCTTGAATGCACTGAATTCGCCTTCGCAAGAAGCTTTCTTCATAATCCTAGTTAACCCCTCAGAAGCCAAAACAAACAGAAATGGAGACAAGGGGTCTCCCTGACGTAAACCACGGCCAACCTTGAATTCATCAGTGGCGCTACCATTCACCAAAATAGACATCCAACTTGAAAACACTGTTGCATTCATCCACATCATCCACCGATCACCGAAACCCATTATTTTCATCACGTATGTAAGATAGTCCCAACTAACAGAATCGTATGCCTTCTCGAAGTCCACCTTGAAAAGGAGACAGCTCCTCTTCGATTTCTTCGCAAGGTCCACTATCTCGTTTGCAATAAGTATTCCGTCAAGCATTTGTCTTCCGGGGATAAAAGCACTCTGGTTCTCCGAAACAATAGAGCCGATAACCTTCTTCAGACGCGATGCTAAAAGTTTCGCCACAACCTTGTAGATGCATCCTACTAGACAAATAGGTCTGTAATCACCGAGGCCCAACAGATTTTCTCTTTTCGGAATAAGGGAGAGAAAGGAAGAGGTAATGGCCTTTGAAAGCACTCCATATCTGAAAAAATCCTTGAATAATCTAAAGAAATCTTCCTTCAAAAAATTCCAGCATCTCTTAATAAAGTTAAAGTTCAAACCGTCAGGACCAGGACTTTTTGATCCCTCACAATCCCACACTGCCTCCTTAATCTCCATCTCATTAAACAGCATTTCGAGAGAGTCGGCATCAAAAGCTGAAAGAATGCTAAATTGAATCCCAGATAGAATAGGACGATCGTGATCTGGTTCCTCATACAAAATTGAAAAGTAATTCCTTGTCTCCTCCTTCACATCCCTAACATAATCCACCATGCGATCCTCCACCACCAAGTGACTAATGTGGTTCCTCAAGAACCTCTCCTTCATGAAACTGTGGAAGTACTTACTGTTCAGATCACCGTAATTGTCCCATTTCAACCTACTTTTTTGCCTTAAAAGGTTCTCTTTCAGACGCATGTTCCTCCACAAATTGCTGATTTCTGCACTTCTTTTGGACACAACTTCCCTCGGCACATCCTCTCCACAAACAGCTAACAAATCATCGACATAATTAATCTTCTGAACTCCCTCTCCTATGTCAAGATCTAACTTGCAGAAATGCTCCTTACTCCAAGATCTGATGCAAGATTTCAGAATTTTTAACTTCTCTTTCAGCACAAAGTCCCCCCTGCCTTCTATCTCCATCTTTCTCCACTCCCTCTCAACAAACGGCAAAAACTACTTATCATCGAACCAGCTATCATTAATCCTGAATGGTTTTGGACCCCGGTCAGAATAACGGGAGATCAACCATATTGGATAGTGATCGGAGATATCGCGGTTTTCTATAAGCTGACCAAGGATGCCCCATTCTGAAATTAAAGAATCAGAAATCAAAAACCTGTCAATTCTGCTCATGGACAAGCCATCCCCGCTAAACCAACTGAAACGCTTTCCTTTACACTGCACATCAATTAACTTAGACTCAGAAATGAATAAGTTAAAATCCCTCATCTCCGAAGCTCTACTTCTGGAACCATGCCCATGTCTCTCCCTGACATTAGTTACAGCGTTGAAATCTCCTCCCAAGCACCACTCCCCTCCTCTATATTTCAATTTGCAATCGAGCAGGTCTTTCTAAAGCTTCCTCTTAAGCCGCAAAGAACATAGTGAATAAACATTCAGGATGAAGTAACTCCTCCCCTTCCAAACAACCCTGATCCCTAGGAAACCGTCTCCTCTGAAAGAAAATAACACCTCACACACATCAACCTTCCACATAATTATCATGCCCCCTGAAGCTCCCACAGACCCGGAGAATGACCACCCCACCTTTTCATTAGGCCATAAGCTGTTAATGATGCCTGAATCAACATTTTCCAGTTTGGACTCTTGAATTAAGAACACCTCCGCCTTGCCGTTTTTCACAATTTGACCAATCTGCTTTCTCTTGATCACACTACCACCACCCCTGATATTAAGAGAACCTATGATCATGAGACATTGTTTGAATTCACCTTCTTGCCCGACCTATTCAATTTCTTACTTCTAGCATCCTCCTCCAATTCTAGGATCTTCCTTCTGATACCCTTATCTCCTCCCACCGATGTGACCTCGATTTTGGATATGATATTCATAAGTTTCTCCCCCGCATTTGATTCCAAATGGTCCCAGAATCTAGAATTCCCTTTGGCCACATTTGAATCTGAGATCTGATCGCAACATAAAATCGACCCCCCAGAAAAAAAAACTTTCGGTTCTTTGATTGTTAGAAGAAGAGGAGATTGGGGATTCAAAGATTTGGGAAAACCTGTTAATGTTCGCTCCATACGGTAAAGGGACTGGATCCACAGGCCCACATTCCAACAGGGTTTACCCCGGGTCCACTTTTGCAAGAATGCGTTTCTTGGGCCTAATGGGCTTTCCAACTCTAGATCCACTAATAGCCTTAAACTTAAAACTTTTAGAGGATCTTTTCTTGGACTCTTGCACTCTTTCCTTGACCAGATCCTTTTTGAAAAAAGTATCTTCTGAATAAACATCTGTATTATCCTCTGCAGAGAGTGCCTTTTTGGATGTATCTTCCTTAGGTAGCGTACCTACCTTCTCTTCCCTAGCCACCCTAACCGCCTTGTCAAAAGAAAACCCCCCAGATGGTACCTTAACATCTGACACACGCAATCCCTTTTGCTCAGCTGACTGGACGTATCTATCTCCCTCCTCTACTTTCCCGCTGACCTCGAGCACCTCATCTTCATCGTCTTCAACGGAGAAATCCTCCATTGAAAGATTAGCTGTCAACACTCCTTCTTCTGTAGTTCCACCAACAAAGTTATTCCAACTGGATTCACTCTCAGACGAATAAGCTGAAGCGGAACTCCTTTTCCCCGGTTGGTTGAGATTGATGCGGAGAGGACCATGGGTGTCTTCAGTCATCTTTAATCTAAAGATGGTCCCATCTATGTTGACGCTGAAAGATTCATTCAGGAAAGAAGCGCATGTCGTTCTAACCAGGATCCTGGCTATATCCATGTGTTCTCCTTTCTGAGTATTCTCATCGCAGCAGACATACTTCCCAATCATCTTAGCCAACATCTCAAAAAACGCGAAATTCCATGCGTGACATGGTATCCCGTAAACCCTAATCCATGTTGCTCTCTCTTTATCAACGTCTTCTTCCTTCCAACTTCTAATCTCAGAGAACCACCGCATCCACCAACTTCTACCTTCCTTGATGAGATCTGCAGTAGCTCCCTCCTCAATATCTTCCAAAAGGAAAAGGTTTGCGCCCAAAGGAGTTACTTTGATAGAAAAATAACCCTCCACCTCAAAGCTCGTCTGAATATTATACGACATCCCTGGATTCACCATGACTCCTACGTAAGCTTTTTTGAATCTAGCAACAACCTCTGGGTCTGGACTGAACTGCAGATGGCACGCTTGAGGCTTCCCACTGACTGCCTCAGCAAAAGATCTGTTGGCTTTAGAACCAAACGGCCTATGATCTTTACCCTCAAAGTGTGTAAGCTGTGTTCTTCTAGGTGTTCTGACAATTTCCCCCCGTTTCCACGACCTCTGTTAGCTCCCTCATTCTTCCTAAAGGATGCACCTCTAGTAAACCGAGGCAAATTGGCATGAATTTTTCTCCCATCCACCATAACATTGTCTAGCTTGACCGCAAAAATCCTTCCGTCTCCAATTTCTGAAAACCGAGCGAAACCGAACCTTTTTCCATATTTGTTTCTCCTAGGAGCAATAGCAACTTCCACAATCTCCCCCACACAACCAAACAGCTCGAACATCTCCTTCGAAGAAATCCTATCAGGAATTTCTGAGAAAAAGAAAGAAGTAAACAGGGTACCTTCATCCTCAAAAGCTCTACTTCCAGTCGGGTGAATATCCCATTTTGTTGTTAGATGGCGGAACCTCCTCTTCCCTGCTCTTTCCCACTCCGAATCTTCTCCCATAACTAAATTGGATTCTTTCACTAATTGGATTCAATATATTTTCACTTCTGTGATTTTGATTGCCTCTTCATTCAAACGTATTGGAATTGGCTTGCCTCTTCATCAGTAAAGTTACACAAACACATGTGTGCAAGACGTGCAATAACAGTGTACATCGACCAATATATAATAATAAGTAAAAGACACAAGGTAATTCAAAATTGATGTGTCACATGTGGAGTACATTAACTTTTAAAGAAACCAAAACTAACGTTTCTATTCATAAACTAAATTTAATAAAATACAAAACATAATATTTTATATAATTAATATTAAATAGTAATATCAGCGTACAATTTTATGTTTACCTATTATAACCAAATAGTTAAATCAATATGTTACTATAATTTATGGCAAAAATTATAATTTTGAATGTAATCATTCAACTTGAGTATAAATCAAAAGTATACAATAGTTTTTGAATGTAATCCAACTTGAGACAATAGTTTACATTGCAGAAAATATTAAAATTATACTCTGCAGAAACTCAATAAAGTAGACCGGATCCAGCAAGGCAAGTCCGAAAATTAAAATTAAAATTGATTTCCGAAAACGCTCAATTGGTAGTGGGAATGGAATGAACATGTACTTGAACCCCAGGGTACAGGGTTCGATTCCCACGAAAGGCAAAAACTCTACTAGTGAGGGGGGTAGAGAAGTTCGTGAGGTAATAGTGCCGGGAACGCCGAAGGCTCGGGCTGTTACATAAAAAACACAAATATCCCTTGCTATCACCCAACCACCTCTTGAAGACCGCGTGTGCGGATTTAACTCGGTTAGTCGTGGTGCAACCAAGATGTCTAACTTGATTTGTCCAAGCGCACATGACTTTTTCTCTGACTTTGTCAAGAATGGTGGATTCGACGTAATGACAAAAAGTCTTAATGGAACTGTCATACCCCATTTTTTGACCCTAAGATCATACATCAATTGCATTTTAATCATAAATCAAGAGTACTATTGTGAAGTTATATTCTTGATGTTGTGCTTATCTCTGAGGGGAATCATCAAGCACTTTTAGCTTTTTATTTGTTTTATACTAACCAAAATCCAAAAATATGTATTTTGTCTCTTTTGTTTATATTTTACAGGTAAAAGATCGGGCAAAAATAAAAACAGTGCAAGAAAACAATTTTTGGAAATTTGAAGGTGGAAATTGATTTCCTACAGAGGTAAATCGATTTCCTGGGGCGAAAATTCAAAAAATTAAGGAGGGAAGCATGACATCATTTTGGCACCAATTTTCTTTGATCATTTTTGTCATTTTACCAATTTTCCACCTCACCAAAATTAATTCCCATCATTAAACCCCATTTTACCATTTATACCATTTAAACACCAATTAAACACAAGTTAATTACCAAATGCAAAAAGACCAAATTTCCACTACTCTTGCTCCCATCCTATAAATAGAGGTCTCTACTCTCTCATTTCTGAAGCTTGGAGAGCCAAAAAATTGCTTGCAAATTCATTTCTCACTGTAATACGGTGAACTGACTTTTCATAATCGAAAATGTCGCGGTAAGCAAGAGTCGCCACCGACTTTTATTTTATCCAAATTAAATAAGAAAAGCTAAAAGAAACAGAAAAAAACCTTTTAAAGAAATCTATGTTCGGGGGTAATTTATGCAAAGGGAAGGTGTAAGACACCCTTTGCATCCATGGTTTTCCATGGGCTCTTAATTGCTTTGCTTGCTCGTTTTCAGAAAATGTAGATGAAAGAGGAAAAAATGGACTTTAGCTCGTAAAATGAGCGTAGCCAGTTTTTGAAGAATTTTGAGAAAGAATATAGAAAATAGATCGTGGCAAGGCAATTAGGGGCAATTACCTTAAACTCAGATGATAGGTCTCTTTTTAGCCTTTCAGAATGAAAGGGTCGATCCTTGCCATAAGAGGGCAGGAAGCCTTTCGTTTGGATATTGAAGGGTCGTCGCATTATCATTAGCCATAAGACTGACCCATGCCATAGAGAGGCAGGTAGTCTAAGGGAATGATCAGAATAGCCTTTCGTAGGCAGCCAGAGGATACCTTAGCCTTTTTTGTAGGAAACTTCCGAGGGTCGAGATCATGCATATCGAAGGCAGCATCATTAGGGACCATGATCTTAATCGAGGCAACTGGCTAAGGTATCCTCGTATTCGAGGGACTGCTATTCTGCAAAATAACACAAGGCAACAGGCAACAGAGAGGTTACCCCAAAAGTGTGTGTGTGTGCACCAATCACGTGATTGTATTCAGTTATATTATCTTGTAAATTTAAGTGATGCTAATTTAATTCTGGGTTGCACTCCCTAAAGTTACTAACCACAACAATTGATAAACAAATATAATTAAAGCAAATACGGGGACGGGGAAAATGAAACCAGCGGGGGGAAGGGAAGATGAAACCAGCGGGTTTGACATAAGTAATAATTAAAAACAGAAAGAATAAAAAAGATTGAGTTTAGGGTTACCGACTATTCGTGCTTTGGCGGTTGGCAAACCCTGAAAATTGGAAAAGGGAGAAATAAACAGAAAACAGGGGTGAGTGCATTATCGGTTCCTAGGTCAATTAGGGTTAACCCTAATTTAATAAATAAAAATAAACTCAAATCAAATAAACAAATATTTAGAATAGAAAAGAGTACTTAGCTTCGATTGATGAAGGTTGATGGGCAAAGGTTTGCCTAGAGTATTAAGCATTGACCCTGATCATTAGAGGGTTGGCAAAAAAAAAAAGAAGTAAGTGTAGGAGAAGTTCCATTAACAAGGGCACTAAACACTGATTAAATAAAAGGTAAATAAATATCTAAATAAAAGAGTTTAGAACTTAGCTTCGCATTTAACGTGGCGCGTGATCGGAAGATGCCTGATAATA
Organism: Vicia villosa; assembly: GCF_029867415.1. Classification (NCBI taxonomy): domain Eukaryota; kingdom Viridiplantae; phylum Streptophyta; class Magnoliopsida; order Fabales; family Fabaceae; genus Vicia; species Vicia villosa. The sequence goes on from NW_026705579.1 coordinate 411,432, forward strand.
AACTCTGAAAAGAATACAGACCAATATTTTTCAGTGTATGGCCAATTCTCGCAAACCCTGATTCGGGCCTAAGTTAACCGTGATTAATAGAATAAATAAATTCAATTTAATTAATTATTGGTTTATCAACCTAATTAATTAAATCGATGAAAATAAAGTTTCGATTAGATATCTAAACCTAGCGTGTATTTTTAATCAATGAATAAAATTAATAATTAAATAAACAATTTAAACAATTTAAAATTAATTCAAAGGAACAACAAAAATGGGTAAAAATAAATATATTTTTAAAAGAGAGAAAAAAAATAAGTTTGAAATAATTCTTGTTAAGAAAAATAAATAAAAGAAACATCATTATTAAAACAATAAAAAAGAAAACAACTTGTGTAATTAAAAATAAAATAAAAAATTTAAAGTTTCTGAGCTTTTTGATCCTGTGTGGCGGGTTTGTGAAAGTGCATGGTAGACATGCGTACTCAGGTGCGTCGGATGAGTTTTGATAAATATCAGACGGTTGGATTATGGGAGAACATGGTGCGCGCGTCTCAGCTAAACACATGGGATCTGCAATGAACTAAGAGGAAAATAGTGGAAAAAACATGCCGCGCGTCTCAGCTAAACACATGGGATCTGCAATGAACTAAGAGGAAAATAGTGGAAAAAACATGCTCCTCTTAGGAGTCGAACCCAGGACCTGAGCAAACCAACACACGCCTCTTTGCCATCTGAACCATTCTCGTTTGCTGATAGTGTAATCAAATCATTTTTTATATAAAATAAAAGAATTCCAGAAATTTCAAAAACGAAAACAGAGCGCCAATTACCCTTCTTCTTCCTCAAACGAGCCCAGTAATGGCTACGACTCGGCTTCAATTCTGCTACGATAACAACCATAGCTAGTACACCTGCAACCTTCAAAATCAATAATACGCAGTATAAATTCCAATTAAGGTCATGGTTCGATTGGAATTTGCGTTTCGGTTTCAACGGTGCTGTCCGTTAAGTCCAATTTTGCCTACATCCATGGTTCCCAATTTGGAGCTTTTGAAAACCTAGCAATGGCAGATTCGCAATCTCGCAACGAAACTCAAATAGAAGCATCTAAAAACGTCATAAACAAGCATCTAAACCACACAAAGTAATCGAAACACAGTAATCATGGATGATTATAGGAAAACGCAATCGGATTTGAAAAATACGAAAACGTGATCTTACGCTCGCGATTATGAATGCTTCGGTTGAAGGTAACGATTGTAATAGCTTCTGAAAAACTCCAGGAATGCGTTAGACCCTTCAAGGCTCTTTGAATTCGGCTGCAAATAGGAGAACGATTCTGACTTTTTTCTCTTGAAAGTTGAGTTCGACAGTGATTGTTTTGTGTTGCAATCCTCCTCCAAAAAATTTTTTTTGGCTTGCTGAATGATTAGGTTTATATAGGAGCTTGAATTAGGTTAGTAAAAATAGAAGGAAATCAACTGGAATCAATCTTTGTAAACTTGGAAAATTTGATTTGAAATTGTTTCTAAACTTGGCCAATATTTGATTCAAATACTCTTAATCCTATTTGCACAAATTTGATTGAGCATTTTGGTATGAATGGTAATTGGATTTGATTCCCATATATTTCTAAGTCAAATATTTGATTTCCTATAATTTATATGAATTATTTATCACTTTTAATTGATTAATAATTCATAAAAATTTAAATAAAAATCAAACAATTCGTGGAAATCATGTTTGGGGCCTTGGATGGCTTGTGGATCAAGTTTGGGTCATAAAAAACTTGGGCCCCTTTGTAAAAGAAATCAATTTGAGCCCTTTTATTTCACATTTTCCCTCTCAAATTTGTCCAATTTTGACAAGTCATACCTCCCTCCATTTTTGAGGTATGGAAGTGTTATAGCACTTTTTAGAAACCTTAGAGAGTCTTCTAACCAGTGTCTTTGGTATCATATCAAAATTATTTTCCATGCTCCTTATATGTCCTTTTGAAAAAAAATGACTTCTTGTTGACCTTTGAAAAGGACCTATAATGTTTTGGTCCATATCTCTCAAATGAAGCATTTTTAGACTTGGCATGTGAGACACAAATTTGTAGAGAATCAAATTTCCTTCAAAATGATCTTTGGATGGAAAATTTTGGAGGTTCCATGTGAGAGTTATGGCTGGTCAAAGTTCAGTTGACTTTTCCTATACAAAACCCTAATTCAGAAACTTTTTGATTTGTTGATTTTTGATCTTTCCTTGATGAACCATGATCAATTCTTGATCAAATGGTGAATTATACTTCAATATGAGGATCTTGACAAAAGATCAGGAGTTTTGACTTTACTTTATCCACAGTTGACTTTTAGGTTAACCCAGTCGATTGTTAACTTTCTGAACCATTGAGTGACCAATTCTTTGAGATGAGACTTGATACTTGTCATGGGGATGATGTGAGATATATTGAGCCATATGAGATTCCTTGGAGCCATTGATTCACTGATTTTTCCTTTGAACAAACCCAACCCTAGTTCAGAACTTTGTATAGGAGAATTTGTATAGGAGCTTTGCATATGGATTTGAAACTTGAATAGGAGAAATAGTGTGGGCAAATTTTGGGGTATGACAGCTGCCCCTGTTCAATTATCTTAAACCTGAAGATGTAGAATGGTTAGTATGCCAGTCGGTATCTGAAGGTAGAAGGTGATTGAACACTAGAATACCAAGAAATTTGCCCTAGCTGAGGTAGGGACTTTTGTCGGAGATGGGCTTTAAGGATGCCATCCAGTAGTTGTTGGAGTATTGATTGTTGCGAGGCTTCTGTTTTTTTTTTCTTTGAATGTTGAGGAACCGTCTGAGGTATCGACTCAAGTCTGAATTGGATTACCGTCAAAGGTACCGACTTAATATTCGAAGCATATCATTAAGGCACCGTCAAAGGTATCGACTTAGATATGAAGGTGGATCATTAAGGAACCGTCAAAGGTATCGACTTAACTTCCAAAGGTAGATCATTAAGGAACCGTCAAAGGTATCGACTTAATATTCGAAGCATATCATTAAGGCACCGTCAAAGGTATCGACTTAGATATGAAGGTGGATCATTAAGGAACCGTCAAAGGCGTCGACTTAACTTTGAAATGGATTATTAAGGAACCGTCAAAGGTGTCGACTTAACTTTGAAAACCGAGACAGCAATATCCTGAAAAGTAAAGGTTAGTTTTCTTATGTCATGATGCATGTGTTATGTAATGAGTACCTCAAGATAAATGAGAGACTTTGTATGTTTATGAGGTGATGTATGCGATGTATGAATATGTTTGTGCCGTATGGTATGCGAAATATGATTTATGTTGTCTTTTTCGAGAAAATAAATCTCTATGTCTTTGTGATTTTGACGTCTGGTCTTGTCTTGAAGATGTTTAGCTGGGGATTTATGACTTCTGCTTGGGGATGAATAGTAATTTGATGGATCCTGACTGGGGATGAAAGATATTAGTAAGCCATGTTGGAGAAGAACAAAGTGTCCGTGGTGTTGAAGATGTCAACTCTGTTGGGGATGTGATTTTATGAACCTGGCTCTGTGGGGGGACATGGGTGTCTTGAGAGTTGCCCCCAGTATTGTAGTAACTACCCTTCCTGGATTTGATTAGGACATGCCACTGAGTATTTGATAAAGATGTAAAACTAGACTTGCATAGATTTGCCCGTGCTAGTAGGAACTTTGGAAAGGAACTTTGGAAAGATTCACCTTGCGAGGGCTTTATGAGATGTACACTATGGGCGATATGCCCCCAGTAATCATAGGCTCAAGACAGTGTCCCATGTTGATTGGGGAGTAGTATGAAACCCACTTGGGATATATGCCTTCGACTGTTTGTCATTTGAGAGATTCTTGGAATCTTGACTTGATTGCCTCAGATTGATTGGGCAAAACATGTCATGCCCCTTGTATACGTAAGAGACATGGCTTCTTGGAGTGATTTTGTCTGTCGGGATAACTTTCAATCATTAGTTGTACCCTGTGCAAATTCTTTCTGTTGCTAACATTTGAAATTATGTAGCAGAATATGTTTAATAATGTATTCATGAGATGCAATGCATACGTTTGTCTTGAGTTTTTGGAAACACATTAAAACAAGAGATGTAAAAGCGTGATATTTGTAAAAACATGATATTTGTAACAACGTGATGTTTGTAAAAATGAAATATCAATTCAGCATTTTTGTAAACCTTAAGGAGTCAGGATACCCTTTTGGTGACAATATGCTTTTGAACTAATCATGCTTCAATTAGGACTTTCAAGGGTTGTAACGTGGCTTGGTTCACGGTTTAAGAAACAAAGGATAATGGCTCAAAGTTTATTTATACCCATCCCCTTCTTCGTGATGTTCTTCAGTCCTAAGCTCAGTTAATTCAACTTATGCATTCAGGTTCCAAGAGACTTTTGGATTTGCACCTTTGATAATGATGATGGTTCATAAGCAGAGAGAACTTTTGAGATGGCAGTCACTTCTTCCTTGTGGTAGTCGCAACTTTGAGTTGTTCAAGAATTTATTGACTTCTTTTTTTTTCATCTTTTTGATATCCCTAACTTTTGCCTGAACTGTCTCTTTGGAGCTTACAGTCAGCGGGACGCCTTGATTTTTGCCTAAGTCTTCTTTTTGATTTTTGACTTAGCAGGCTTTTCTTTGTATATATGTTTTTTCCATTTTTTTTTGAAAGATATTGACTGCCTTGTTTGATGATTGATGAACCGTCATTGTCTTTTGATTGACATTTCCGACACTTCTTTGATGTGTGCGGCTGAGCGTTTGTGATTGAAACCTTTGTTGAAAGATGTACTGAATGATTCTCGTAAAATAGAATGCACAGCCAAATTAACTGAGAACTACCCTGCCCCAGGTTATGATCAAGAGTTTTAATTAGCACAAGAAATAAACTTCTACTTCTTAGGCTCAAAAGGGGTTGACGAGGGATTAACATCCTTATATCTCCACTGTTTAGGAATTGAAACAATGCCTGTACATCGTCAACATAGTCCGTTCAAAAGCATATTGTATGAGGTTGCGGTATCTTTTTCGTCATCCTCCCTTAAAAGGCTTACAACTTAGCAGGAGTTGAATAAACACAAAACATATGAAAAGTAAATACGCAATTTAAAATGAGTGATAGCGAAATAATGTATTCAAGACAAACATATGCAATGCACTGATGATAATTACTAAAACAGATAATGTCTATCATGATTCGAATGTTTAAACAAACAGAATAAAATTTGCGCAGGAAAGTAAATCTAATGATTAAAAGTTCATCCACTTAGACATTAATCAGTCTTGTCGTGATTAGGCATAGGAGCGGTGATCACCACAAGAGTTCTCGGATGGTTGAATTCAATTTCTCCAGTCATCGATCATGTCTTGAATCTTGTTTTTGAATGACCGGCCGTTATTTGTATCATGACCAGGACTATCAGAGTGATATGCACACCTCACATTAGGATTATAGCTACGAGCAGAAGTACTAGGATTCTTAGGGGGATCCTTTAAAGTGACCAGCTCCGACTTTAGTAGGTGTTGTAATGCTTGAGCCAATGACATATTGATCCGTGTGAATTCACGCTTAGGTCCATCTGACTTGCGTCTTTGTTGTGGAACTGTGTGGAGATCAGAATTGTCCCCACAGTTTGGTCGTGTTCATCGCGGCCTTTCTGATTGTGCACAACATTGTTCGTGATGAGGGGAACGGGTCATACATTTGGACCATATGTGATAGAGGACGTCAGAGCAAATAGACCATATATATTGAGGGACATCAGAACTAGTCGTACATTTAGACCTTGTTTGTTGAAGGATATCAGAACGAGTTATTTATTAGACCATATCTGCAGAGGAATGTCAGAACGAGTCATACATTGGACCATATCTGAGGAGGAATATCAGAACGAGCCATACATTAGACCATATCTGAAGAGGAATAGCAGAACGAGTCGTACATTAGACCATATCTGTTGAGGAATAGCAGAACGAGTCGTACATTAGACCATATCTGTTGGAATGTCAGAACGAGTCATACATTAGACCATATTTGAGGAAGGATATCAGAACGAGTTATTCATTAAACCATATCTGAAGGAGAATACCAGAACGAGTCATACATTAAACCATATCTGACGAATAATGCCAGAACGAGTCATACATTAGACCATATCTGACTGAAGATACCGGAATGGGTCATGCATTAGACCATATCTGATTGAGAAATACCGGAACGGGTCATACATTAGACCATATCTGACTGAAGATACCGGAACGGGTCATGCATTAGACCATATCTGATTGAGAAATACCGGAACGGGTCATACATTAGACCATATCTGATAGAGAATGTTTGCTCGTTAGAGTCGATGAGTTATTTGACGAAGTTTTTGAATGTAAAAAGGCTTGTCATAATGAATCTCCAGCTCGATTATATCTGAGAGGAATGATTGTCGAGGCGGAACCTGAAAACAAAGTTAGAAATATGCAATGTCATGAATGCAAATGAAATGTTTTCAAGGATCTTTAAGGCATTTAGTTAGCAATATTAGAAAATGATTTAGTCGCGTCCTTGTCTGAAGAATTCTGAATTTCGTCTTTGAACATCCTTCTTTGAGAATCAAGCTCACCATATCGAGTGGTTCATCGCCTCTGGTTCGGGATACTTCTGAACTTGAAGATACATGGCTAGGGGAAAATAAATCCTCTTGCCCCTTGATACTGAGTCTCTGAATTGGAAGGCATGTGGCCAGAGGAAAATAAATCCTCTTGCCCCTAGATAGGTATTCAGTCCTTAATAAGAGCCCCTGAAATTGTGCGCCCTAAATCCCTAAGATCCTTGAAAGGGTTAATTAAATTATGTTATGCTTATGATGTCATGATGTCATGATGTTATGCGAATGCAGTTCGTTAGACTTAGTGCGAGATGGTAAGGACAAACAAATCCTTTCAACAAAACCTGCGAGGAAATGAAGGTTAGTAGTGAACACAAACAAGTCACACAAGTCACACCATTTTTGGCTTAAGGCTTGCATGGAGTCTGATCAGGTGTCCTTCCCAAGGGTATTTCTATGGATAAGGAGATTTCAGCAACGGGTTCTACAAGTTATCCAGAATTGTCAGCCCTTCTAAAGCACCCTCGGACATGATGCATTTGCACCATGCAATGATACTTTGAGAAAGAACCTATCTGAATTGTAGCATCGGGTAGCGACTAGTTCTTAACATTTGTCAAGAGTAGTCCCCCCACTACGTTCCTAAAGGCCAAGATGGGTTAAGGGTAACTAAAGGTCCTTGAGCTCCGGCGCACCCACAGACACATACATAGACCTCCCTCATTTGAGAAAGGTGTGCATATGCTATGGAGTCCTAACTCAAGTGTGAACTTCATATTGACTCATCTCCCACATATGTGAAAGAGGTCGCCATGACTATGCCACTCCTAATCTTAAGTGTTCTTGAATCCGGGAATAGGATTCGTCCTTCATTTAAATCCTAAAACGCCCTGAAAAATAAAGCAAGCAAACAATAGAAAACAATTAAGTGATTCCTAAACTTTTAAGGTAACCCCTCTTTTATCGAAATTTAGTCCCCAGCAGAGTCGCCAGTTCTGTAATACGGTGAACTGACTTTTCATAATCGAAAATGTCGCGGTAAGCAAGAGTCGCCACCGACTTTTATTTTATCCAAATTAAATCAGAAAGGCTAAAAGAAACAGAAAAAAACCTTTTAAAGAAATCTAAGTTCGGGGGTAATTTATGCAAAGGGAAGGTGTAAGACACCCTTTGCATCCATGGTTTTCCATGGGCTCTTAATTGCTTTGCTTGCTCGTTTTCAGAAAATGTAGATGAAAGAGGAAAAAATGGACTTTAGCTCGTAAAATGAGCGTAGCCAGTTTTTGAAGAATTTTGAGAAAGAATATAGAAAATAGAGCGTGGCAAGGCAATTAGGGGCAATTACCTTAAACTCAGATGATAGGTCTCTTTTTAGCCTTTCAGAATGAAAGGGTCGATCCTTGCCATAAGAGGGCAGGAAGCCTTTCGTTTGGAGATTGAAGGGTCGTCGCATTATCATTAGCCATAAGACTGACCCATGCCATAGAGAGGCAGGTAGTCTAAGGGAATGATCAGAATAGCCTTTCGTAGGCAGCCAGAGGATACCTTAGCCTTTTTTGTAGGAAACTTCCGAGTGTCGAGATCATGCATATCGAAGGCAGCATCATTAGGGACCATGATCTTAATCGAGGCAACTGGCTAAGGTATCCTCGTATTCGAGGGACTGCTATTCTGCAAAATAACACAAGGCAACAGGCAACAGAGAGGTTACCCCAAAAGTGTGCGTGTGTGCACCAATCACGTGATTGTATTCAGTTATATTATCTTGTAAATTTAAGTGATGCTAATTTAATTCTGGGTTGCACTCCCTAAAGTTACTAACCACAACAATTGATAAACAAATATAATTAAAGCAAATACGGGGACGGGGAAAATGAAACCAGCGGGGGGAAGGGAAGATGAAACCAGCGGGTTTGACATAAGTAATAATTAAAAACAGAAAGAATAAAAAAGATTGAGTTTAGGGTTACCGACTATTCGTGCTTTGGCGGTTGGCAAACCCTGAAAATTGGAAAAGGGAGAAATAAACAGAAAACAGGGGTGAGTGCATTATCGGTTCCTAGGTCAATTAGGGTTAACCCTAATTTAATAAATAAAAATAAACTCAAATCAAATAAACAAATATTTAGAATAGAAAAGAGTACTTAGCTTCGATTGATGAAGGTTGATGGGCAAAGGTTTGCCTAGAGTATTAAGCATTGACCCTGATCATTAGAGGGTTGGCAAAAAAAAAAAAAGAAGTAAGTGTAGGAGAAGTTCCATTAACAAGGGCACTAAACACTGATTAAATAAAAGGTAAATAAATATCTAAATAAAAGAGTTTAGAACTTAGCTTCGCATTTAACGTGGCGCGTGATCGGAAGATGCCTGATAATAAACTCTGAAAAGAATACAGACCAATATTTTTCAGTGTATGGCCAATTCTCGCAAACCCTGATTCGGGCCTAAGTTAACCGTGATTAATAGAATAAATAAATTCAATTTAATTAATTATTGGTTTATCAACCTAATTAATTAAATCGATGAAAATAAAGTTTCGATTAGATATCTAAACCTAGCGTGTATTTTTAATCAATGAATAAAATTAATAATTAAATAAACAATTTAAACAATTTAAAATTAATTCAAAGGAACAACAAAAATGGGTAAAAATAAATATATTTTTAAAAGAGAGAAAAAAAAATAAGTTTGAAATAATTCTTGTTAAGAAAAATAAATAAAAGAAACTTCATTATTAAAACAATAAAAAAGAAAACAACTTGTGTAATTAAAAATAAAATAAAAAATTTAAAGTTTCTGAGCTTTTTGATCCTGTGTGGCGGGTGTGTGAAAGTGCATGGTAGACATGCGTACTCAGGTGCGTCGGATGAGTTTTGATAAAGATCAGACGGTTGGATTATGGGAGAACATGGTGCGCGCGTCTCAGCTAAACACATGGGATCTGCAATGAACTAAGAGGAAAATAGTGGAAAAAACATGCCGCGCGTCTCAGCTAAACACATGGGATCTGCAATGAACTAAGAGGAAAATAGTGGAAAAAACATGCTCCTCTTAGGAGTCGAACCCAGGACCTGAGCAAACCAACACACGCCTCTTTGCCATCTGAACCATTCTCGTTTGCTGATAGTGTAATCAAATCATTTTTTATATAAAATAAAAGAATTCCAGAAATTTCAAAAACGAAAACAGAGCGCCAATTACCCTTCTTCTTCCTCAAACGAGCCCAGTAATGGCTACGACTCGGCTTCAATTCTGCTACGATAACAACCATAGCTAGTACACCTGCAACCTTCAAAATCAATAATACGCAGTATAAATTCCAATTAAGGTCATGGTTCGATTGGAATTTGCGTTTCGGTTTCAACGGTGCTGTCCGTTAAGTCCAATTTTGCCTACATCCATGGTTCCCAATTTGGAGCTTTTGAAAACCTAGCAATGGCAGATTCGCAATCTCGCAACGAAACTCAAATAGAAGCATCTAAAAACGTCATAAACAAGCATCTAAACCACACAAAGTAATCGAAACACAGTAATCATGGATGATTATAGGAAAACGCAATCGGATTTGAAAAATACGAAAACGTGATCTTACGCTCGCGATTATGAATGCTTCGGTTGAAGGTAACGATTGTAATAGCTTCTGAAAAACTCCAGGAATGCGTTAGACCCTTCAAGGCTCTTTGAATTCGGCTGCAAATAGGAGAACGATTCTGACTTTTTTCTCTTGAAAGTTGAGTTCGACAGTGATTGTTTTGTGTTGCAATCCTCCTCCAAAAAATTTTTTTTGGCTTGCTGAATGATTAGGTTTATATAGGAGCTTGAATTAGGTTAGTAAAAATAGAAGGAAATCAACTGGAATCAATCTTTGTAAACTTGGAAAATTTGATTTGAAATTGTTTCTAAACTTGGCCAATATTTGATTCAAATACTCTTAATCCTATTTGCACAAATTTGATTGAGCATTTTGGTATGAATGGTAATTGGATTTGATTCCCATATATTTCTAAGTCAAATATTTGATTTCCTATAATTTATATGAATTATTTATCACTTTTAATTGATTAATAATTCATAAAAATTTAAATAAAAATCAAACAATTCGTGGAAATCATGTTTGGGGCCTTGGATGGCTTGTGGATCAAGTTTGGGTCATAAAAAACTTGGGCCCCTTTGTAAAAGAAATCAATTTGAGCCCTTTTATTTCACATTTTCCCTCTCAAATTTGTCCAATTTTGACAAGTCATACCTCCCTCCATTTTTGAGGTATGGAAGTGTTATAGCACTTTTTAGAAACCTTAGAGAGTCTTCTAACCAGTGTCTTTGGTATCATATCAAAATTATTTTCCATGCTCCTTATATGTCCTTTTGAAAAAAAATGACTTCTTGTTGACCTTTGAAAAGGACCTATAATGTTTTGGTCCATATCTCTCAAATGAAGCATTTTTAGACTTGGCATGTGAGACACAAATTTGTAGAGAATCAAATTTCCTTCAAAATGATCTTTGGATGGAAAATTTTGGAGGTTCCATGTGAGAGTTATGGCTGGTCAAAGTTCAGTTGACTTTTCCTATACAAAACCCTAATTCAGAAACTTTTTGATTTGTTGATTTTTGATCTTTCCTTGATGAACCATGATCAATTCTTGATCAAATGGTGAATTATACTTCAATATGAGGATCTTGACAAAAGATCAGGAGTTTTGACTTTACTTTATCCACAGTTGACTTTTAGGTTAACCCAGTCGATTGTTAACTTTCTGAACCATTGAGTGACCAATTCTTTGAGATGAGACTTGATACTTGTCATGGGGATGATGTGAGATATATTGAGCCATATGAGATTCCTTGGAGCCATTGATTCACTGATTTTTCCTTTGAACAAACCCAACCCTAGTTCAGAACTTTGTATAGGAGAATTTGTATAGGAGCTTTGCATATGGATTTGAAACTTGAATAGGAGAAATAGTGTGGGCAAATTTTGGGGTATGACACTCATCTTTTCCAAAACCCTCACCCAAAGTTCATTTTCATAGAATTAGTGAGATTCACATTGAATCTTACTAGTTTTGAACTAAACCTCCTACATTTCTCTCTTTTCTTTGTTTGTTCATCTCCAATTTTGAAGGATCTACACACTTTGTGCTTGTTCTTGAAGCTATTTCAACATTTGATTCAAGAATTGGTAAATTCCTAAACTCTAAGATGTAGATCTTTGTTGCTTGTGTTCAATGCATCTTTGATGCTATATTGGTCCTATTTGATGGTGAAGTGATGGAAAATTCGTGCTCCAATTGATATGTGATCATAAGGTGTTTGTATGTTTGCTTAACTCAAGTTTTATGCTTCCTAATGCTGATTTTTTGAAAGCTGCGTGCAGGAAATCGATTTCCCTCTGTAGGAAATCGATTTCCACCTTGCTTTTATGCCAATTTTGAACTCTGCACTCAGGAAATCGATTTCCTACAGAGGTAAATCGATTTCAAGTGAGGCAGAATGCTTGTTTTTGCTATTTTTGACTTGTTTTTGGTTCTAACTCTTCTTCTACTCCATTCTTTTGATATTTTGTTTGAATCACAAGTTAGAGGCCTAATTTCTCTCTAATTTCAATGGACTTAGGGCGTCGATAGGATGAGAATCCAAATCCGCAAAATTAAGTGATTGAAATTATGGATGAAAGGAGCTTTTAATGTGGTTCCTGTCATACCCCAAAATTTGCCCTCCCATATTCCACCTACAATGATTCAAAATTCAAGATCTAGTCCCAAAGATTACTCATTCAAAAGTGTCGACCATAATCAGAGCACAGTCAAAACCTCCCAATTTTGGTCAACATCAAGTATGTGAAGCATAACCATCATTTGATCAAAGATTGATCATGATTCCATTAATAGAAACTCAGAGATGAACAAATACAAAAAGGTTCAAATTAGGGCTTCTCAAGAGAAAGTCAACCCAACTTTGACTAGGAATAACTTTCACATGGAACATCAAAAATGCCCCACTCAAAGCCTATTTTGAAGGAAATTGGGTTCTCTACAACTTTGCCTCTCACAAGCCAGGGCTAGAAATGATTCATTTGAGAGATACAGTGCAAAAGATTACAGGTCATTTTCAGGCATCCTCCAAAAGCAGTTTTTTTCCAAAGAGGATATGATCAAGATAAAAGCTCCAAACGAAAAATATGTTCCAAAGTGGCTTGTAGAGGACCTCTTGAGGTTTCCAAAAAGTATTAGAACTCAGTCATAGCCTAAAAATTGAGTGAGATATGCTCGATCAAGTTGGTTGATTTTGGAGGACCAAATATGGAAAAAAGAAGGTTCAAATTGAGAAACCTTGTAAATGGGCCTATGATTTTATGATACAAACTTGGTCCACAAGTTGCTAGCATGCCCAAAATAAAATGCCACGAAATTAAACATATTATTTGATTTTTTAGGATTTTTATTTCATTTTTAAATGATTAAATTAAATGGAAAATCAAATAATTTGGTAAAAGATGTATTTTGATTGATTTCTATCAACATTTATGACCAAATTTAATCCAATTTTCGTGCATAAGTAGATTGGAAGGAATTGATACAAATAGGCCAAATATGGTAACTTTCCATTCAAGAATAAAGAGAATTTTCTCAAACATGACAAGGGAGGATTCAATGGGTATTGGGCCTCAATTTCCTAACCTAATGCAAGACTATAAGTAGCATACACAAGCCAATAGACTAGGGGACGAAATTCTGGCCTCCCAAACCCTAATCAAGCTTCAAGAAAAACTCAAGAAAACTCAAATCCGGTTTGGGAGATATAGAGCTTCTCAAGACAAATCAAAGACTAAAACACGTTCCTGAGATTGTTCTGAAGCCATTGCAATCACCTCCATCAATTAGAACGCCCAGAATCGTGCTCTGCAACTCACGGTTTGCACCCTCTCAAATCGAATTCGAATTCGGTGTTTTACGCATCATACACGCGATTTGTTTGGATATTTACGTTTATCGCAGTTCCATGAACGTTTCTGGGCAAATTAATTGTTGTGTCATCGCTGGTATGGAGAGATACCATATCTAGGGTTTCAAGGTTGAGATTTGGGGACACGCGGATAAGGATCGAATTGGCCGGAATTAATCACGTTTTCACACTTAGAAGGTTGTGTTGAGTCGATCTGGGTCCTCGTTGGGAGCGTATCGGTCTCGTGTCATGAGTTGGATAATCGTATGGAGTGGCTACGAGTGACTTTCGTAGCAAAACTGGAAGCAGTTTTGTAGCCCAGAAAACCAGGCTGAAGGAAGAAGACGATCAGACTTGGCGCGCGTTCGGTTTAAATTTTTTGATTAAACTGTTTTTTCATATATAATATTATTAGGGTATGATATATACAGCAAAGCAAAAGTGCTAGAGTGGAGAGGCGCTTTGACTGTAAGCGTGAGAGGGCCAGTTCGATCCCTGGCCAAGTTATTTTTGTAATTTTCTGTACTAGGAATCCCTTGCAGATCCGGTGCGTGCCATCCAGAAAGGCTCATCGTATACCTTCAACGACTACCTTCGGATCTCAAGGCAGCTGGATCCAATGTTCCACAGTGTGAAGTTCCACCATGGACCCTCAAAGGCTGCCACACAGGATTTCTATCCAGGTTCTTTTAATTATATTATTTTATAAATTTGTTTTATTGTACATTTTTCTATTTTCTATTTTAGGATTTTTTTTTGTAAATTTAATTTAGGATTAATAATACAAGTAAGTTAGGATTAGGACTATAATTATTCCCGACTATTTTTCCGATTATTTTTCTCGATTTTTCGAGTTAATTTATCTAATTGATATTTAATTATAAATCACAGAAAAACCCTAAAAAAGGTTTATTCATCCATTAGGGTTCACTCAATCCCATTGGCCCTTGGCCAAATATTAGGATTTAAATTATTATTCGTTTCGACTAAATTTATTGGTCGCGATGATTAATAATCGATTAATTTGATTAATCAAATCCTATAAATTAAAATAATATAATTCAATTAAACTCATTTTTGCTAAATGGTTTTAACCAAAGCTATTGGTTACAATGATTAGCATTTCCTCTTTATCAAATTCGTTATTATTTGTAATCAAATCTATTGATTATGAGGGATAACGATAAAATGAAATAAATAAAACACATCAATTTGCTAACAGTGATAATCGAATCAATCGATTAGAATAATTAGCAATGCTTTTATTAATCTGTTAATTATGGTGATCAAACCTATTGATCATCGCGATTAATGGTAACAAACTAAAATCAGGGTTGTACGCCCAAACTTCAAAACACTTTCCAAACATCTTTCAAACTTCAATTTCAAAATACGGATTTTTATCCTCATTCAATACAACTTCAAATACATTCAAATCAAATTCTAAGGCGTACAACCCTGTGCCCCGAACTACGTTGACTCTGATTCTCCATAAGGAGATACGTAGGCACTTGGCAACAAGGCGAGTCTCCCTCCCTAAAATCTCAATTTTCCCCCTATTCAATTCCGTACCTATAAACCTCAATATTTTAGCCATAAACCTTCACCTTAGATTCAAAGCCAATAGGAAAGGGTTGAGGGTGCCTAACACCTTCCCTCGACCTGAATATAGTATCTTACCCTGATCTCTATACTGCGTAGCGTTTCCTATTCGCCCTTCAGAATAGGTGGCGACTCTAAAAAGCTTAATTTTTAGGCAGGTTTCTACAGTTCCATCTTTTGCTTCTTTTTATTTTGATCGATGAAAGTCTTAACACCTTGAGAATTCTTATGGATTCTTGTTAAAGACTAGATCGCTCCCTATTTTTCTTTTCGTGCGGTATTGCTTTCGGAGAGTGATCTACATATCGCTTCTCTCGCATGCATTAGCACATAAAGTTTTGACCGGCCTCGTTGTAGGGTGATTTCTACATAAATCACTTGGCGATATGCTTAACATAGCGCAATATTTCGTGTCCGGAATCAAAAAAAAGATCAAATATGGAAGAGAATTGTATGCGGTTGATTTAAGACTTATGGAGGTTTATCGTGTAGTCGCTATGATTTTATCAAGCTTCTGATAAATGTCCATTGAATTTAAATCCGAGAACATCCTTCACTCACCATCGATCTTTCTTACTAACTTTGATAACATACTTGACAAGTTTCAAGATGGTTATCTTTAACATCTAACAATTGACTTTAATTTCCGCAATTTATTATATTGCTCTTTATATTTTGCTTTATGCTCTACTTTATCATTTCATCATATTTACATTCCGCTATTTTCTCTTTGTCCATTTGGATACTTTGTTTATGTTTCCGCTATTTTCTTTTTGTCCACTTGGACCATACTTTACTTTTATGCTAAAACACTAATAAACAACCAAAATTTAAAAAACGTTTAAGGCTCTCTTTTGGACTATCGGTTACTATCCTGAGCATTTTGAAGATTTGGACTTATGGACTTAGTACCTCTGGACCCTTATTCGGTTGTTACTCTGTCATTATTCTGTCTGTCTGCCATTGGATTGTTGTCTGTTTGTGCATGCAGGTATTTCCTTGAAAGCCCTTGATGGTTAATTCCAAGGCATTGAGATAAGGATTTTACCCGAAAACAGCCGTTACTCTGCCCGAATTTCGTCAGAATTTTAATGTGCTTAATGCAAAGTGGTGCTAAGATAATAAATTCATCTAGATCCCCGAGTGGTAATTTTTTGGTTTGGCATTGATAAGTCCAAAGGATGGGAAATCTACCTTGGCTCATAATGTCAAGTGTTGGCTTCTTCTTCGGTTAGACCTATCTTTTCCTTAGCTTTTATTTTATGCACTAGGTTAGCCTCTTCGTCTCCTCCCACTTCTTAGATTTTCAAAATCTTCTCCCTTTTTACAAAACCTTCTTATGTTTGCAACCTTTTCAAAACCTTTTCTTTAAAAATATCTTTTGCCCTTAGTGTCTTTTTCTTCAAAAATTTTAGACACGACTAATTGTTGAAACGAGTGGCGATACCCCACGATTTTGAAATTGATTGATATAATGAGATCTTTTCCGCGTGAGAGAGCTAGTGGCATACTCGTCGATTTCTATCCGAGTTGAAGCCCTTCTTTCATTTGCGATGCAAAGAACTCGTTTGTTCTCATGCTCAAAATTAATGGCTTAGTATTTGTCTCCGACGACGATAAAGTGTTTATTTGTTTTTAAAAATGTTTTCCCTTTAAGCGGAACTACATTAGCTCTGACTTCTCCATTGCACCAAGGAGGTATGTAGGCACAAGATGTAATGTCTTGCCGAGCTTATTTTAAAATAAAACAAATCCATTTTTAGCACACACGACACAGATTTTCAAAAAGGTTCCTGTGGAATACCACAGATATGAGGGGTGCTTAAAACCTTCCCCTTGTATAAACAAAACCCGTACCTAAGATCTCTTTTTGTTTTAAAAACAAACTTTGGGTTTTCTTCGCTCTTTTCCCTTTTCCTTTGGAAACAATAAAGCGCGGTGGCGACTTTCAGTGAAATATTGAGTCGAGTCAATCCTATGGCTTCGATCTTAGATTTTCCCCGCTACAGAAAAAATGGCAACTTCACTGGGGATCCAGTTTTAAGTGTGTTAAGCCTATTTTTGTTTATCTGTGTGTTTTATTCGTATATATTATTGTGTGCTTTGTTTGTTTATTTTTTTTTCTTTTTGGTGCTCGATGGTTCCTCTATGGTGAGATAAAGTTCTAACCCGGACTTTGTTGAGTAACTTGAGATAGGAGGTGGTAAGACCAATAGTTGCATGTCAGGAGCAATCCTTAACATGAGCATCATATGGTGGAACCCCAACCAGTGGAGGCCTCTTGGAAGGTGGTAGTTGTTGTTACGAACCATCGTAAGAACGCTATTACTTTCAATAATGAGTGTCCGTAGAAGCTGGATGACCTAGAACCCTTTTAACCTCTCTAAGCCTTTTTAGGATGTAGTGCAGAAACAAGATCAAGTACCAATTTGAGCTTGTTGTCATGCGATGCTACTCTCAGACGAGGTCTTTTTAGGCCTATTATTGGCGCCCATGAGCAATTGTTTGAGCCGGTAGTATCCGATAGAAGATTGAAAACTCTGGGAACCTTTGTAGAACCCGTTCGACAGGTACAAAATTCCCCAGTACATACCTTTGTGGGTGGTTCTTAACCTTGACTCCATGCTCGTGATGTCGAACCTTTGAACTTTGTCCGTGCGGCCATGTGTGATCTTGATTGTGATTGATGCATAAACCATTCATCCATGCATTCATTTGATTTCCAAGGAAATCATAGGTCTTTCTTTGTAAACATCTTAAGTTTCATCAAACTCAATGGATCTTGGGTGTTGATGAGGTGAAAACCTTAATCCACCAAAATGGATGGTTGATCTTGATGATAACTTGATCAAAGCTTTGATCCAATATAGGATTTACCTCCTTCATGTTTTGATGTTTACAAGTTAATAACTTGAATTCCTTGAAAATTAAATAAATAAAAAACAAAAAACAGCAATTGCATCATTTGCATACATACATATAGGTTGTCCAAAAAACTTATCCTTGTCTGTCTCCATCTTCAGAGTTTGTCTGTCTACCGTCAAGCTGATTCCTCCTCACAAGTACGGAACTAGAGCCAACGTCAGATTGAGAATGGAATACCAAGAGCAACACAATGCAGAGGTCAGGATGGAAATTGATGAGTTGAAGTCAGGCATGACCAAGCTAACTGAAATGCTGCAAGTTTTGATTGCTAGAGGAGAACCGCCTCCGAAGACCGTCATTGTTGAAGTCTCAAGTGCTGATGTTGACCCTCAACCTACTCAACAACCACCTTCTACATGGCCTGAGTTTGGTTTGCCACCTGGTTACACTCCTTCCTATGAGAAGACTCTTAGTATTGGTCAATCTCCACAACTTGTAATTGGTCAAGCTTCAAATCCAGTGTTTCATGCTCCTGTCTTCACTGAATCTCAGCCTATTATGCACACTGTTGCTCAGCCTACTTATGTGAATCCTCTGTTTGAATATCAAGCTGCCCGTTCCCAAAATGGAAGTCAAGGAGATGTTGGAGATATTGAAGATGTCAAAGAGCAGTATCATACTTTAGAAAAGCGCCTGAGAGCCATGGAAGGAAATGATTACTTTGGGGTTGCTGCTGAGAATATGTGTTTGGTTTCCGACTTTGTCATGCCTGCAAAATTCAAGACTCCTGAGTTTGAGAAATATAAAGGGAACACTTGCCTAAGAAGCCATTTGACCATGTACTACCGCAAGATGGCCGCTTATACCAAGAACGATAAACTTCTCATTCATTGCTTTCAGGATAGTTTGAGTGGAGCTTCGCTGAAATGATATTGTTAGAACAAGATTTGTTCTTATCAATTATCTTAGTTTTGATGATAACAATAATATGAATTTTGCTTAAGATAATATGGTACTCTAATCCAATGCAATTTCCCTTTCAGGAAATATATAAAGAGTACGCATAATTCAGCGCTCAGAAGATGTGTCTCAAATGGTTCAGCATGCAACATCAGAACATGGTCTGGCAAGACATCTGAAGATGGTCGAAGCAGAATCAGAACATGGGTCTATGGAAGCATCAGAAGAACATGAGATCAGAAGCACTGAAGATCAGAAGATGGTATCACGCAACAGAAGCACTTCAAGGTCAGAAGATCAGAAGATGCTATGCACCAAGCTGTTTGACTCTGATGATATTCAAACGTCGTATTCACAAACATCAGATCAGAAGGAAGTACAGGTGGCAGACTACGCTGTCTGACAAAAGGAACGTTAAAGCTACTAAAGGCAACGTCAGTAGACACAGCGTGAACAAGGCTCGAGGTAGTTGACAAAAGCGTATAACATTAAATGCAATGCTGTACGGAACACGCAAAGCATTAAATGCACTCAACGGTCATCTTCTCAACGCCTATAAATATGAAGTTCTGATGAGAAGCAAGGGTACCAATTCTTAACAACTCTGAACGAAAATAAACTTGCTGAAACGCTATTCAATCAAAGCTCAGAATCTTCATCTTCATCAACTCACTACATTGCTGTTGTAATATTTTAGTGAGATTAAGCTTAAACGATAAGAGAAATATCACAGTTTGTGATTATAGCTTTTAAGAAGCATTTGTAAACTCTTGAATAGATTACATTAAGTTGTAAGGAACTAGAGTGATCGTGTGATCAGTATACTCTAGGAAGTCTTAGCAGTTGGCTGAGCAGTTTGTAACTAGAGTGATCAGGTTGATCAGTAGACTCTAGAAAAGTCTTAGAAGTTGTCTAAGCAGTTGTTCCTGGAGTGATCAAGTTGTGATCAGGATACTCTAGAAGACTTAGTCGTGGACTAAGTGGAAAACCATTGTAATCCGTGCGATTAGTGGATTAAATCCTCAGGTTGAGGTAAATCATCTCTGCGGGGGTGGACTGGAGTAGCTTCGTTAACAGCGAACCAGGATAAAAATAATTGTGCAATTTATTGTTATCGTCCAAGATTTAAAGTCACACTTATTCAATCCCCCCCTTTCTAAGTGTTTTTCTATCCTTCAATTGGCATCAGAGCGCCGGTTCTAAGGTGCAAGCACTTAACCGTGTTTAGAAAAGATTCAGGAAGAGAAAAACGCTTCAGTAAAAGATGGTTGATGAAAGTGAAAAGTCTACACCTACACCTGCATCTACATCTGGCTCTGCTGAGCAATACAACGGTAACAATGGTTATACTAGACCGCCGGTATTTGATGGTGAAAACTTTGAATACTAGAAAGATAAACTGGAAAGTTACTTTCTTGGTCTAGATGGTGATCTATGGGATCTTCTGATGGATGGTTACAAACATCCAGTAAATGCCAGTGGCGTAAAGCTGTCTAGGCAAGAAATGAATGATGATCAGAAGAAGCTTTTCAGGAATCATCATAAATGCAGAACTGTTTTGCTGAATGCTATCTCTCATGCTGAGTATGAGAAGATATCTAACAGGGAAACGGCCTATGACATATATGAGTCCTTGAAAATGATTCATGAAGGAAACGCTCAAGTCAAGGAGACCAAAGCTCTAGCTTTAATCCAGAAGTATGAAGCCTTCAAGATGGAGGATGATGAAGACATTGAAAAGATGTTTTCAAGATTTCAAACTCTGACAGCTGGATTGAGAGTTCTTGACAAAGGATACACCAAGGCTGATCATGTGAAGAAGATCATCAGAAGCTTACCCAGAAGATGGGGTCCTATGGTGACTGCATTCAAGATTGCAAAGAATCTGAATGAAGTTTCTCTGGAAGAGCTGATCAGTGCCTTGAGAAGCCATGAAATTGAGCTGGATGCAAATGAGCCTCAAAAGAAAGGTAAGTCTATTGCATTAAAATCTAATATCAAGAAATGCACTAACGCTTTTCAGGCCAAAGAAGAAGATCCTGAAGAATCAGAATCTGAAGAAGAAGATGAACTGTCCTTAATCTCCAGAAGGCTAAATCAACTCTGGAAGACCAAGCAGAGGAAGTTCAGAGGCTTCAGAAGTTCAAAGAAATTTGAACGTGGAGAATCTTCTGATGACAGAAGATTTGACAAGAAGAAAGTCATGTGCTATGAATGCAATGAGCCTGGACACTACAAGAATGAATGTCCAAATCTTCAGAAGGAAAATCCCAAGAAGAAGTTTCATAAGAAGAAAAGTCTTATGGCAACCTGGGATGAGTCAGAAGATGATTCAGAAGATGAGCAGGCCAACTGTGCGCTGATGGCGACAGAAGATGACGGATCAGAATCTACATCAGAATCAGATTCTGAAGAGGTATTTTCTGAACTTACTAGAGATGAGTTAGTTTCCGGTCTAACTGAACTACTGGAACTCAAGTCTCAGATTAGTCTCAAATACAAAAAGCTGAAAAAGCAATTTGAATTTGAAACAAAGAAGCTTGAGTTGGAAAATTCTGAATTAAAAGAAAAACTTTTAAAATTATCCAATAATGTTGGATCTCCTTCTGATTCAGAAAAATCCACTCCTAGTCTAAACCATATTCTGAAAGAATATGATTTAAGTTTCAGGAAGTTCTTATCTAGAAGTATTGGCAGAAGTCAGCTAGCTTCTATGATATATGCTGTGTCTGGAAACAAAAGAGTAGGCATTGGTTTTGAGGGTGAAACCCCATACAAACTTGAACCTGTTGATGAAATGAAACTCACATACAAGCCATTGTATGATCAGTTCAAGTATGGCCACTCTCATGATATTAGGCACACTTCTCATGCACAAGGTTTTCACTTAACACACACCAAAAAGCATGTGACACAACCTAGGAAATATCATGAAACTCATATTAAAAATTATCATGCTGTTCCTCCTATTGCTTATAATGTTAAACCCAAGTTCAATCAGAACTTGAGAAAATCTAACAAGAAAGGACCCAAGAAAATGTGGGTACCTAAGGATAAGATTATTCCTATTGCAGATATCCTTGGCTGCAAGAAGGTCAAAGCACAACATGTCATGGTACCTGGACTCTGGATGCTCGCGACACATGACAGGAAGAAGGTCTATGTTCCAAGACCTGGTGCTTAAGTCTGGAGGAGAAGTCAAGTTTGGAGGAGATCAGAAGGGCAAGATAATTGGCTCTGGAACTATAAAGTCTGGTAACTCTCCTTCCATTTCTAATGTACTTCTTGTAGAAGGATTAACTCATAACCTCTTATCTATCAGTCAATTAAGTGACAATGGTTATGATATAATCTTTAATCAAAAGTCTTGCAAGGCTGTAAATCAGAAGGATGGCTCAATCCTATTTACAGGCAAGAGGAAGAATAACATTTATAAGACAGATCTGCAAGATCTTATGAGTCAGAAGGTGACTTGTCTTATGTCTGTTTCTGAAGAGCAGTGGGTCTGGCACAGAAGATTAGGTCATGCTAGTTTGAGAAAGATCTATCAGATTAACAAACTGAATCTTGTCAGAGGACTCCCTAATCTGAAATTCAAATCAGATGCTCTTTGTGAAGCATGTCAGAAGGGCAAGTTCTCCAAACCTGCATTCAAGTCTAAGAATGTTGTTTCTACCTCAAGGCCATTAGAACTCTTGCACATTGATCTGTTTGGCCCAGTCAAAACAGCATCTGTCAGAGGAAAGAAATATGGATTAGTCATCGTAGATGATTATAGTCGCTGGACATGGGTAAAATTCTTGAAACACAAGGATGAGACTCATTCAGTGTTCTTTGATTTCTGCATTCAGATTCAATCTGAAAAAGAGTGTAAAATCATAAAGGTCAGAAGTGATCATGGTGGTGAATTTGAGAACGGATCCTTTGAAGAATTCTTCAAAGAGAATGGTATTGCCCATGATTTCTCTTGTCCTAGAACTCCACAACAAAATGGAGTTGTAGAGCGAAAGAATAGGACTCTGCAAGAAATGGCCAGAACCATGATCAATGAAACCAATATGGCTAAGCATTTCTGGGCAGAAGCAATAAACACTGCATGCTATATTCAGAATAGAATCTCTATCAGACCTATTCTAAATAAGACTCCCTATGAATTGTGGAAGAATAAAAAGCCCAACATTTCATATTTCCATCCTTTTGGATGTGTATGCTTTATTCTGAACACTAAAGATCATCTTGGTAAGTTTGATTCAAAAGCTCAAAAATGTTTCCTTCTTGGATATTCTGAACGCTCAAAAGGCTACAGAGTATACAATACTGAAACATTGATTGTAGAAGAATCAATCAATATCAGATTTGATGATAAGCTTGGTTCTGAAAAACCAAAGCAGTTTGATAATTTTGCAGATTGTGATATTGATATATCAGAAGTTGTTGAGCCAAGAAGCAATGCATCAGAAGCAGAGCTTCTCAGAAGCAAAGAATCTGAAGATCAAGTATCAGCTTCTCTGGAGGATCTAAGTATTTCTGAAGAACCATCTGTCAGAAAATCATCCAGACTCATCTCTGGTCATTCAGAAGATGTCATTCTTGGAAAGAAGGATGATCCAATCAGAACAAGAGCATTCCTTAGGAACAATGCAGACTGTCAATTAGGTCTTGTATCTTTGATCGAGCCAACTTCTGTTGATCATGCTCTAGAAGATCCAGACTGGATAATTGCTATGCAAGAAGAACTGAATCAGTTCACAAGGAATGATGTTTGGGACCTTGTTCCTAGACCAGATGGATTTAATATAATTGGTACAAAATGGGTCTTCAGAAACAAGCTCAGTGAGAAAGGTGAAGTGGTAAGGAACAAAGCCAGACTGGTGGCTCAGGGTTATAGTCAGCAAGAAGGGATTGACTATACAGAAACCTTTGCACCAGTGGCCAGGTTAGAGTCTATTCGTCTATTAATTTCTTTTGCCACTCAACATAACATCACTCTCTATCAGATGGATGTTAAGAGTGCCTTCTTAAATGGTTATATAGATGAAGAAGTTTATGTCCATCAACCTCCTGGTTTTGAAGACTCTATGTCTCCGAATCATGTGTTTAAACTAAAGAAATCATTATATGGATTGAAGCAAGCTCCCAGAGCTTGGTATGAACGCTTAAGTTCTTTCCTTCTAGATAATGGTTTCACTAGAGGAAAAGTGGACACTACTCTCTTTTGTAAAACCTTTGAAAAGGATATTTTAATCTGTCAAATATATGTAGATGATATTATTTTTGGAACATCTAATGCTACACTTGGAAAGGAGTTTGCTAAGTCTATGCAGGCTGAGTTTGAAATGAGCATGATGGGAGAACTCAAGTATTTCCTTGGAATACAAATAAATCAAACATCAGAAGGAACATATGTTCACCAAACCAAGTATGTGAAGGAACTTCTGAAGAAGTTTAATCTTCTGGACTGCAAAGAAGCCAAAACTCCTATGCATCCAACATGCATCCTAGGTAAGGATGAGGTAAGTAAAAAGGTAGATCAGAAGTTATACAGAGGTATGATTGGATCTCTTCTATATTTGACTGCTTCTAGACCTGACATTCTGTTCAGTGTTTGTTTGTGTGCTAGATTCCAATCAGATCCTAGAGAATCTCATTTAACTGCTGTTAAGAGAATTCTAAGGTATCTGAAAGGTACTACTAATGTTGGTTTAGTTTACAGAAAATCTAAAGAATACAACTTAGTAGGATTCTGTGATGCTGATTATGCTGGAGACAGAGTTGAAAGAAAAAGTACTTCAGGAAGTTGCCAATTTCTTGGAAGTCATTTGATCTCCTGGTACAGCAAGAAGCAAGCAACTATTGCTCTATCAACGACAGAAGCAGAATATGTCGCTGCTGCTGGCTGTAGTACACAGATGCTCTGGATGAAGAGTCAGTTGGAAGATTATCAGATATTTGAGAGTAACATTCCTATATTCTGTGATAATACTTCTGCTATATGTTTATCTAAGAATCCTATTCTTCACTCAAAAGCTAAACATATTGAGATTAAACATCATTTCATAAGGGACTATGTTCAGAAGGGTGTCATATCTTTAAACTTTGTTGATACAGACCATCAATGGGCTGATATCTTTACAAAACCCCTGGCTGAAGATAGGTTCAAATTCATTCTGAAGAACATCAGTATGGATCTATGCCCAGAATGAGAAGATGAGAAGTTCTTATATATGAGTATCTTCTGAAATGAAATGTGATTTTCCAATCAGAAGTTCTGATTGAAATCTTTTAGAAATTATGATTCGGTTATTACTAACGTTTCATTGTCTAAGTTGATTCAGAACCTCTTTTAAAGCAAAACAGCTGTTACGTTTTATCTCGGGATGGTAAACCTGCTGTTACTGTTTTTGGATAAGCGCGCGTGCAGTTGAAGGGACGCCGACCATAGGTAACTGTGCTAGTCACCTCATTTGTCTTTATTATCTCTCCTCTTTTCACGTAACATTAAATGCTAGTCATCATTCGTTTCATTTTATTCCTTTTAAATACTCTTCAAACTCTTCTCTTTCCCTCTCATCTTTCTCTATCTCCGTTTTCTCTCTCTCTCTCTCTCTCGTTTTTCATTTCTTCTCTCAAAACCTAGCGTTCACCTTAAGCCTGTTGAAGCTCCATGACTCAAAGGCGACAGATCTCTGTGCATCTCGGGATGGCTCTTCTAATACCTCTCAAGTCAGATCCTTCTTTGATGTTGTTATCAACTTTCATCCAAAGACAGAAGACTTTCTTGAGTTGTGGGAAGATAGGCTCAACGTCTATGTTGAGGGAAAGCCCCGTTTGCAACATTAGCTCTCTGTCTGTGAACTGTCCCTCACTTCCTCCTTGGTTCTGGGATCTCTCCTACAGTGGAGGTTTCAGTCTGGAAGACAAGAAGTCCTCCGGGATTCTTGATGGGTTGACACAGAGCGTGTCTAGCTAGGGTTCTGTTTTTAATTTTTGTAGTAATTTCCTCTTTGGAAATTCTACTTTGTATTTGCTAGGAATGTTTCTCATCTTGTTAAACATAGGAACCTTTTGTAATATCTTTTGATTATCAATGAAAAGTTTCTTTGTGTTTTACATTCCAGTAAATGTTTTCTTTTGTCGTTTTATGCATCTAAATCTTTTTTAAATATTTTTTTTGATGTTATGACAAAAAAGGGGGAGAAGATAAATGATAAATGATTTGATTAAATCTATCAGTTGCTGGGTAAAGAGGCTCCCACACATTCACTAACAAGAACTGCAAGTTCTATATGGTTTAAGTGTTTTGCAGGTACAGAGAAGTGAAGTGAATCTTCAGAAGCAAACACTAGAAGCAAAACCATAAGAAGCGTTATTCTGTAAAAGGAATAAGCTCTTGGAAACTGAAGCAAGCTGAGTGCTGTCAAGCTTCAGGGATCAGAAGCACTAATAATAGAATTTGAATATCATTGTCTATCCTGTTCTGACAAAATTCTATTTGCTCTGATACATATAATGTTATGGCTCTGATACATTATTTGCTCTGATACATTATTTCAGCCTATATGGCTCTGATACATATAATGTATTCAAACATACATTTTATGTTCTAAACTCGTTCATGCTGACTTTTGTCGTTTAGTTTTTTGTTCTGTAACATTTCAGGATGTAGAGATGCTCTGATGATGCTCTGGTACATTCAACAATGTTCTGATACAAATCTAGCATGAAGTGATGGTTGGTAGACATTCAAAGTTCTGAAGCTATCCGAGGGAAGCAGAAATCAGAAGATGTGAATGTTCTAAAAGATCCAGAAAACTCAAGTTCTGAAGCTGTCCTGAATGGAAGCAGAAATCAGAAGCTGTGAATGCTCTGAAGATCAAAGAAATTCAAGTTCTGAAGCTGTCCTGAATGGAAGCAGAAGTCAGAAGCTGTGAATGTTCTGAAGATCAAAGAAATTCAAGTTCTGAAGCTGTCCACGATGGAAGCAGGAATCAGAAGCTGTGAGTGTTCTAAGGATCTAAAGAAATTCAAGTTCTGAAGCTGTCCAATGGAAGTAGAAGTCAGAAGCTATGAATTCTCTGAAGGCAGAAGCTTATATGATCGTCTCTACCGAAATAATCAGGGAAGTCTTTTATCAAAGTTCTTCGAGTATTTATTTCAGGGGGAGATTATTTATCTCAGGGGGAGATTGTTAATCTCAGGGGGAGACATATTCATATGCTTATGCTATAGCTGTGTAATTTGTCTTTTGCCGTCTACTCTTTCTGATCGCAAATTCATATCATTTATATATGTTTTTGTCATCATCAAAAAGGGGGAGATTGTTAGAACAAGATTTGTTCTTATCAATTATCTTAGTTTTGATGATAACAATAATATGAATTTTGTTTAAGATAATATGGTACTCTAATCCAATGCAATTTCCCTTTCAGGAAATATATAAAGAGTACGCATAATTCAGCGCTCAGAAGATGTGTCTCAAATGGTTCAGCATGCAACATCAGAACATGGTCTGGCAAGACATCAGAAGATGGTCGAAGCAGAATCAGAACATGGGTCTATGGAAGCATCAGAAGAACATGAGATCAGAAGCACTGAAGATCAGAAGATGGTATCACGCAACAGAAGCACTTCAAGGTCAGAAGATCAGAAGATGCTATGCACCAAGCTGTTTGACTCTGATGATATTCAAACGTCGTATTCACAAACATCAGATCAGAAGGAAGTACAGGTGGCAGACTACGCTGTCTGACAAAAGGAACGTTAAAGCTACTAAAGGCAACGTCAGTAGACACAGCGTGAACAAGGCTCGAGGTAGTTGACAAAAGCGTATAACATTAAATGCAATGCTGTACGGAACACGCAAAGCATTAAATGCACTCAACGGTCATCTTCTCAACGCCTATAAATATGAAGTTCTGATGAGAAGCAAGGGTACCAATTCTTAACAACTCTGAACGAAAATAAACTTGCTGAAACGCTATTCAATCAAAGCTCAGAATCTTCATCTTCATCAACTCACTACATTGCTGTTGTAATATTTTAGTGAGATTAAGCTTAAACGATAAGAGAAATATCACAGTTTGTGATTATAGCTTTTAAGAAGCATTTGTAAACTCTTGAATAGATTACATTAAGTTGTAAGGAACTAGAGTGATCGTGTGATCAGTATACTCTAGGAAGTCTTAGCAGTTGGCTGAGCAGTTTGTAACTAGAGTGATCAGGTTGATCAGTAGACTCTAGAAAAGTCTTAGAAGTTGTCTAAGCAGTTGTTCCTGGAGTGATCAAGTTGTGATCAGGATACTCTAGAAGACTTAGTCGTGGACTAAGTGGAAAACCATTGTAATCCGTGCGATTAGTGGATTAAATCCTCAGGTTGAGGTAAATCATCTCTGCGGGGGTGGACTGGAGTAGCTTCGTTAACAGCGAACCAGGATAAAAATAATTGTGCAATTTATTGTTATCGTCCAAGATTTAAAGTCACACTTATTCAATCCCCCCCTTTCTAAGTGTTTTTCTATCCTTCAGATATATGGGACTTGAGAAGAGTCACATTCATTGCTTTCAAGATCTGACTGATGCTTTCATGAAACAGTATAAGTATAATCTGGACATGGCACCTGATCGCCGACAACTGCAAAACATGTCTCAAAAAGAGAAAGAATCTTTCAAAGAGTACGCTCAACGCTGGAGAGAGCTAGCTTCTCAAGTGGAGCCACCTTTAGCTGAAAAGGAACTGAATGGCATGTTTATGGACACTCTCTCACCTTTCTTTTGGGAGAAGATGATTGGTAATGTATCTTCGAACTTCACACACTTGGTAACCATTGGTCAGAGACTTGATTGGTAATGAATCTTCTGGTGGATCGAAGAAACCTTATGGAAACTTCCACAAGAAGAAAGAGAATGAGACTAATGTTGTGTCAGATGACAGAAGGGGATCTCGTCGTAGACCTCAAAATGGTGATCAACCTTATGTAGTTGATCGAAAAAATAGCAAGTGTACTATCTTCACCGATGTAGTAATAATGGGTTTTACCCAAGTATCGATCACGAGGATTGTGTGGGAAATACAAATTATTGTAACCAATCAATTAAAAAAAAATAGCATAGGAGTGTTTCTTTTGTTATAATGAATTAAGTAAATTAAACTAAATAAGCTGAAATTAAAATGGATTTTGTGTATAAATTAAGAATAATGCCAAGGTAGGTGTATGATTTGCCTTATAATGACTCTGTAAAAAGATCTCTTCAACAAGTTCATGCGATGCAACTATTTGTTCTTAAGGATGTTTTCCTAAGTCCTTAGTGAAAACCTTTTGGTTTGCAACCCTATTGCCTAAGTCCTTAGAAACAAAGGTTTGTGAACCAAAGATAAAAATAATCAAGAATATTCAAATAACCTTACGGTATCCCTAGTCCTAGGTGATATCTCAGATTCAATTGTTTAAAAACCTTAACAATCATAGTCCTACAAATTGTTAGCCGTAGATCGATCGTTGTTTGTCCAACAAAGAAAGCATAACAACATTAGACAAATAAATTGCAAAACATGAATACTTGATTAAAGAAATACGTAGATCATAGTCATTACAATTAAAATCAGGGACACCCCCTGGCATTGGGGGGTTTAGCCTCTCATAGTATTCAAGAAACCAAAATCAAAAAGTTTAGACATTTACAAAGATTAGGAGAACTCTGATCTTCAATGGTGTCCACCGTTGAATCTCTTCGTCTTCCAAAACCTTGATAAATTTATCTTGCCCTCTTCTGGAATTCTTTCGTACGATCAAAAGTATTCTCAAATAACTTAAAACATAAACCTAAATAGTCTCCATACAAGCCTTTAGCAGTACAAAGTCAAAAGTGCCCCTGGGATAAGTTTGAGTGTCACAAAACTCAAATATTGGTCATTCACGCGCTTGCCAACACGGGCCGTGCTCAGGCACACGGGCGGCCGTGTTGGCCCCCTGGAAATCCTATTGGAAGAATGTTGCCTACCAACACGGGCCGTGCTCAGGCACACGGGCGGCCGTGTTGGCTTCCTGGAATTTATATGGGCTTTGCTCTGAGTTCTGACACGGGCCGTGTGCTGAAGCACGGCCGGCCGTGTTTGACCCCAGACTTGTGATTTTTCATCTTTCTCTTGCCCCTCCTTCTTCCTTGTTGCTTTGACACTCAAGATGCCTTGTTCAAACCTGAAACTTGTACACAACTAACCAAACCGCATAAAAACATCTAGAACTTAAATGAATAAATAAAACCAACAATGAAATGAACAATCAAATAAAATGCAAGAACTTAAACATTTTTCCACGAAACTCACACCAAAGTGTTACCGGATTGATAAATATGGACCGAATGCATGATGCAAATTACATGAAAATGGTGACCGATCACAACCCCAAACTTATCTCATTGCTTGTCCTCAAGTGATGCAAGAGACATTTATAGAGGTCACCTTGGATTCTTTCTTCCTCAATGTCACCGATGTTATTCGTATAGTACTTCTACCTTCTTAATCAAGCTTCCAGCGTACTACACCAATCTTCTATCGCATTTTCACATTAGAGTATCCCTTCACCTGCAAGGTTTCTCACAATCTCACCAAATCTCTCGTGGTTAAAGTGTTTCACTCATAAACCAAGATATGCAATATCAGCTCTTAACTTTGAATAGATTCTACTTTCACTCCACAAACAGAATTCACACACTTTTAGAGGTCTTTTTCGGATGTAACGGGGCTTAGGTACGGTGGGATAGACAAAGAAAGAGGTGTACTAATGGTTTGTGGCTCGATATTCCTGTCGTGTGTTTTCTCCTCTCTTTTTTTTTTTGTTATGCATGAATTTTTCACAAGGGATCTATATCTTTAGACTCATCAACCCATTCATTTTGACATGGATGTTTTTCTTGCTCTCGAGTCTATTTGTTTAGGAAAGTGCTTTTGTTTTTTTTTTCTTTTTATTTTATGACATCTAAATGTCTCACTTTTCATTTCCACTTGCCTCTTCTACATGATCGACCCCAAACTTATTACTTTTGCACAATTTAGAAAAACAACGCAACATGAATACCAAGCAAGGGTAAGGAAAGTTTGGCTTAGGGTTAATTTATGTGGGTAAAACAAACAAAGGGATATGGCTCAAAAGGGGTTTACAAAGGTTACAAATTATCAAAGGTGGTTGTGAAGGCTCATGGGTAAAAACAAACAAGTGCCTCAGTGTGTGTCCTCATATCATTGTGTGTCAGCAGAATAAACGCAAAATCAGAGTGATAAAGTCATACCTGGATGCCCTCATGATGAATTCGCAGTATTTGGTTCTGATATACCTCACCATGTTGGATAAATTAGCTTGCAGGTTCCAGACTACTCCTAGTGTCATGCATTTTCTTTTTGGTTCAAGTGCCATCCACCCTTTTCAATCTAGTAGCGACACGATGCGTCCAACAGGTACTTTTCTCCGATGACATCAAATACCAGGGTTCCTTGAAGAAACAAGTTTAGGTTGTATCTCTCATCCACTTACTATAATTGCATCAGTTATTCGGTGGTTGCTAATCAATCTGTAAAAAAAAAAAACATACCACACAAAAGGAAAGAACTAGACGATAACAGAAAAACAAAATAGCAAAACTAGACAATTAAAAAGAAAAACAAACGAAAAGGACCCCTCCCCCACCTAAACTGAACATTGTCCCCAATGTTTCAGCCTAAGTGCGGAAAGGACTCACAGTCTACTGCGGAGGCGGGTGCTGAGGTGGAAAATGCAACATCATCTGCTGCATCATTCTTTGGATATCATCAATAGCAACCCCTTGACGGAGCTGCTCTGTCACAATTCTCTCAATCTCCACACCTTGGCGAGTTTGCTCGGCACGGAACTGCTCGACATCTAAAGGTGTCCAGCCAGCAGAAGAGGACCCCTCACCTTGATGACGTGAGGTCCTAGCATGGGGAGCCACCCTCTCCCTCCTTGGTACATCCTCGTCCATTGCCTCATCTGCATACACAACATCATCTCTTGCCTCTTCGGGGTCAACATCAGTATATAACCAATTCACATTATTATCAACATTAGCCTTTTCAGAATTCGGTAATCGCAACAATTTGAGAGACCGGCTTACCAACATGTGACCATTTCGAGACGGTTCGAGCATCCCTTGTGTGCATAGAGCATTTAGATCAATTTTATGCAATGCTTGCAACGGGGTCTCGCCATCCATTACTGGCCGGTATCCACACCATTCAGCAATCTGGGTAATCATTCCTCTTACAGAAATACCACCTGAACTGGCATGCCCCATGGTACCTAAATGATCTGCCGCAAAAGCAGCCACATTCACCGGTTCCTCATTAACCATAGCATACAGAAGATAGAGCTCACTTTTTGTTGCGACACCTGTGCTGTCACCTCGTCCGAACAATGTAAAAGCCAACCCCTTTTGTGCATAACGAAAGCACGGGTTTTTGATCCAAGAGGCCTTAGCGGTTCGGGCTTCATATTTTGGTAAACCTGTAATAGATGACAAAAAAGAAGATGCAGAAAAATCATTTGGCACTGCCCCGTGTCCCACTAACGGTAACTGGAGGCATTGCCCAAGCTGAATTACAGACATAGAATGATCCTCATTATAAAGCCGAAAGGTTAGAGTACCAAAATATTCAAAAGAGTGCCCAGTCCAGTTTTTTTCCAAATTAAATTCCACAGAGCTTGGGAATTCTAAAGTAATGCGCTCGTATGTGGGCGCATCATTGTGCATAAATTCAAGAATCCCTGAATTGTTAAACATTTGTGTCACATCATCTAAGATTCCTAATGTATTCATTGTGGTATCACACACATACCTAGTGGGAACAAGCTTCCTAGTCAAGAGAGTCTTGTACCTTTGGACATGCTCATCCTTTTCAAAAATGATGTTGTGTGCATTCGGTGTTCGGCGAACTCTTTGTTTGGGCCTTGAGGATTCGACAACAACGGCCTTTCCTCTAT
Source organism: Vicia villosa (assembly GCF_029867415.1). Lineage (NCBI taxonomy): Eukaryota > Viridiplantae > Streptophyta > Magnoliopsida > Fabales > Fabaceae > Vicia > Vicia villosa. Next base: position 444,431 of record NW_026705579.1, read on the forward strand.
CAGCTTTCTTTGGGGGCATAATGGGTGTCGCACGCTCGCGAAAAAAGAACAGAGTCGCCACTAATATATTTATCCCATAAGGGAAAGGAATATCAGAAAACCTAACAAAGGAAGGAACAGGGTCTTGTGACCAGAGAATCTAGGCACGGGAGTCGGTTACGCGAGGGGAAGGTATTAACACCCCTCGCGCTCATCGTACTCGATGGTATCCACCTATGTTTGTTTCTATCTAAAGGGTGTGTACTATGTCTAAAATCTAAATGCGAAATGAATGCAAAATGTAGGGAAAAGAAAGAATTATACTAGCACGGGCCCTACCCCGCTGCCTACGTATCCTTTTCAGGAATCAGAGTTACCGTAGCTCGGCTCACATCTTTTAGTTTGTTTTTGTGTTTTTTAGTTGGGCGGAGTTAACGTTCCCGCTCTTGCATAAGGGACGACCTACGATGCGTACGAGCGGAAATAACATTGCCCTTAAGAAAAATAGATGAGAGAGAGACTTTGAGTGTTTCGAGGAAATCCCTTAAGCAAGGGAAACTCGAGTTACTCTTTGGTTGATGTTTTTTAGATTGGGAACTTACGCTCGAATGGTTCCCTTAAGCAGAGGGAGATCCAAGCACTCGAATGATTCCCTTAAGCAAGGGAGATTCAAGCTTCCATTCCCTATTTAATGATTTTCACTTTTTTATTAATGTTTTAGGTGTTTTCTTGGTATTTTTTAAAGGGATTTTATTTGGATATTTATTAGATGTTTTAGTGTTGTAAAGGAAAAGAAAGGATAAGGTGGGGACTAGCCTAAGAATCATTCTAACCTAATAGTTATTGTTTTATGTACAAAGGAATACCTACCTAAAGGTTAACATGGTAATGGAGTCGACACTAAAGGAGCATTAAAATGATTAACAAAATAGGCCTAAAATATGGCCAAAACAAGTAACAAAACCGCACAACGATTATACAAAAATAACATGAAAATGGTACAAGAAATGAGAAAACAAATTCAAGCGTTAGTACAAAATCAACCTAAAAATACTACTATTTTATGAGTTTTTATATGGGAAGTTTTATCAATTAATGACTAAAAGGGTACTAAAAACCTAGAGTTTATTAGGAAAATGACTAATATATTTCTTTTTATGGAATTTTATTAAAAGAAAATTAACAATAGAAAAAAACTAAAAAAAACCTAAATTCTTACAAGAGAAATATGTGAACAGGGGGGTGAAAACTGAATCAGGGTGTGAGTCATTAAATTGGACACAGGCCCAGGTATTGGCCCAAACGCAATTATTTTGTTACAATTTTTCAGCACACCAAAATGGTGCGCATGGGCCTAGAGGGGTGGTGATTAGCAATTCGGTGCCAAGGCCCAAGGGTTTGTTTTCAGATTTTTGTTCATCATGATATTATTGTCATTTTTTTTAAAAGAAAAATCAAAGGAAAAGAAGATGAAAACGGTGCGTTTTGGTTTGGATAGAGTCAAGTTTGTGGCGATTCAGATTCCCATCTCTCAACCTCAATTTCTTCCCTCTCTCGAACAAAACCTCCCTCACCGGGATTCGCTCCGCCGTGCCGGAGGCGACGGAGCTTGGCCAAATCTGGAAATTATGACCTCGCTACAAACCTCTCTTCATCCTCTATCAGAATCTCGCATCGATTTCGCCTGAAAGAGGCTCCCTCATCCCAAATCGAGAGAGGGATTACAAACCCTAGTTTGTGCAAACCTCCCTAATAGAGCGGAGTTTGAGCTATTTGCGAGCGATTAGCAAGGGAACGTGACAAACAATATGGAACAACACTAAAGCAGGGTAGAATTGGAAGTTCGACGCGACTTGCCTACCAAAGAAGTTCCGGTGACTCTTCGACGGCTGGCGAAATAAACGCGAGGAATACTTCAATTCAGGTAATTTTCTGGTACTCTTCTCTACCTTCCTTAAGCTTCTTCTTCTTCTTCTATTTCATTTTTCAGCGTGATGTTGTTGATTGCGTGTGTGCGAGTGTCATGAGATCAACGCGTTTTGAGAGAATGCCGAGGGAGGTGATGGAAATTAGGCTTAGCACACCCTCGTTCAGAGTTCAAAGGTGGAACTCTGATGAAGGTCGGTGATTGTGCTTTGGTGAGAGTGGAGAAGGTGTGGTTGCAGAAAGTGAGCCGAGAGAAGATGAAGATGAAGATGAATGAAGTGATGCGTAGAGGGAGAAGAATGGCGTGGAGAAAGTGGTGAACGTGAAAGTTTGAATTATGGAGGGAAGGGAGATTATATAGAGGAGGTGATGAGCTAGGTTCGGTTGAGTGTGAGGCTTGGGATTAGGTTCAGATTCTGTTAGGTGAGGTTAGGAGATTGCTGACTAGGATTGGAGATTGTTATAGGGAGGTTTCGGTTCAGTTAGGGGTTGTTAATGTTAGTTACATGGTATGCTGAGTTGGCACAGTTGATTGAAGGTTATTTAAGGGCTTTGGTTACAAATCTGAAAGTTTGTTATGGTTAAAACAGTTAGGAGACAGTTAGATGAAAACTGAAGTCGGTTAGAGGTTGACAGTTAGGAAGTTAGTTAGTTATGTAACTGTTTTTTTGTTGAGGATTCTATTTTGGTTAGTTGAGGGTTATATGTTAGGACTAATTGATTGGTCATAGCTAATTCTGTTTTTGAATGCTAGGGTTTTTTCTGTTAGTAGAGTTAAAGAAAAGCTTCAAAGTCTGGTTCTGGCTGTTTTGGATGTTGGTTTGATTTGGTAAAGTACGACCCTGTATATTGCTGATTTTGTATGTATGTTTATGCAGGTTTGGTTTTGATAGTTTTGGAAATGGCTTTTCAACTGGATCTGACTCGGCTGCGAACTAAGCTCGAGTGTGAACTGGAATGCTGAATGCTAGCATGGAATTTATTGGCAAACTATGATGTGGAAATTCATAATGTGACTCGGTGTTAACTTGATGCAGTGCTACAATTTATGTGTTAAGTGGTGGACTGTTAGAAAATTTGTTGAGATGTTAGGCCTTTTTCTTTGAATTGTATGTACATGTTTGTGTGTGGATTTGATGGTGGATTATTTTTAGATTTTCTTGTGCGCTGCAGTGTGTTAAATGTTGGAATTCATGGCTGCTAGTTTAAGTATGTATGGGATGGCTAGTGATGAAAACTGAACTCCTTCGTTTTCTTTGTATTGCAGGGTTGTTGTATGTATAAAGTACATGGATGAACTGAGATGTTTGCATTGAATGATGACAGGTAGTGTTCATTGTATGCAGAGCTGATTGATTTTTGAATGGTATAGGGGTTGTGTAGATTGGTTTAGTGTGATTGAATCGGTTCAAAACTTTAATGCAGCAAGTTTTCTTTTCTGAGTGAGATAATTTTGTGATGCAGGTTCTCTGATGAATTTGGTATTGGTTTTGTGTGTGTGTGTGTGTTAATTTTGTTTGAATTTGATTATGTAGGTCTTTTGTATAAGACTTCTTTTTTCTCTGGTTTTAGTAATGCGCAGCAAGTTTGGAACTGTGTATGAAATGTATGGTTTGAATTGAGTCAGTAAAGGGTTAACTGAGAATGATGTTAGGATTGTTTTTGGGTTCAAAATGCAGGTGTTGTTTTCTTTTTCTGATTTGATATGAATTTTTGTGGTTGTTTATTATGCAGGTTTCATGAAGAAAAAGTGGAGAGGTTAAAGCTTGATTTTGGTACTGAGTTTGAAGATGAAGAGTGGTTTGTTAGAAATGTTAGCTTGAAAGTGCATTGGCAGTAAGTTGTTTTTGGGTTTGAATGGTTCTTGAATATAGGTGTGACTGCTATAGTTTCTTTTTTTTTGTTGCAGAATTGTCTTTATTTTTGGATGAGGGTTAAAATTTCTGCTCTGGTTCAGTGATGCTGTTAGAATAGTTTCTGATAACTATTGGACTGTTATGGCTTAGTTTATGGAACTGTTTTGAATGAAAATAGCTCTGTGACATGGTTTGAATGTGTATTGAACTGTTTTTGGGTTTTAAAGTGCAGGGGCATCCTGAACTCAAAGGGAACACTTGAGAGATTCATCACTCAAAGGAGATCCTACTGGATCCTTCCCTGTTCTGAGGCAGCAGCACTTCCATTTATATATATATATATATATATATATATATATATATATATATATATATATATATATATATATATATATATATATATATATATATATATATATATATATATATATATATATATTTTGATGTAATTTCAGTTTCTTTCTCTTTTCAATGTACATGTACTTTGATGAACCCTGGATGTAATTTGGCCTTGAGAATGTATTATATTTGAAACCTGTAATGAGACTTGAGCTTGAACCATGTAATGTTCCTTTTCTTCAGAATGAATTTTGACTTTGGTGTCATTTACTTCTCCCAATGCATGAACGCGAAAAAAGAATCGCACCTTAATCTTCAAATAGGCAGTTGACCTAATATCTTGCAATAGAATAAGCGAACTTTGACCAATGGTTTGTTATACAAATGATCCAATATTCCAACTTCAAATGATTGTAAGAATCACATGACATAAATTTCAAATGAGGATGAGAGAAAATGGGACCCTAAGGTTGGAATATACCACCCCAAGGTCACATAAACCCGACAAACGAATCCATGCTTGGGAAATAAATTTCAATTCGGCGAAACTCTTGACTATCACAAGATTAGGGAAATAAACCCTGGATCAAGAACCCCTTGTAACAGGAAACCATTTGAACACATGCCTTTCAAAAGACTAAGCCAACCACAATCCTAAATGCAGGATATCCTTTTTGAGGAAATAAATAACCTTGTTCCAAAATCTATGTGAGTCTTCAATTTGCTCCATGATTATTGATCTCATGCTTTTAGATGTTTTAGTTAATGAATGAATGCATATGTTGGATGACCTAATGGAGAGTATGTACATGAAATGCAAAGTCTAAGCCAGTTAGAAATAAAGGGGTAGGACAAATTTGGGGTATGACAATGGGTACCTGAAAAATTAGCGAAAATTGATATATGGAGAAACGGAAAAAGATTACCGTCATTGTGTAAGGGGCGAAAAACGGCCCAACTTTTGTGAAAGAAGAAGTGGATTCGGAGCTTTGATGATGGAGAAAAGTGAGGTTGAAGATGGATGGAGATATGGAGGTTTGGTGGAGAATAGGGTTTTTGGGAGGAAGAAGATGAAGATGCTGAGTTGTTTAGAATAAATGAGTGTTTTAAAATGCGTGGAGCCCACTAACATTCAGAATTTCTCCCAAAATCCTTTTTTTTCAAGTCTGCGCACAGACACACGGGCCGTGCGCCCACGCACGGGTGGCCGTGTGTCGCCTCTGGTTTTTGTGTGGAATAAGGTTCCAAATCAGCACGGTCGGCCGTGCTTCGCCCCTGTTTTTTGTATGGGGTTTTTTTCAAGACTTCGCACGGGCCGTGTGCCTAAGCACGGGCGGCCATGCTTGTGCGTGTTGTTGTACTCCTCTTCTTAATTTCTTCATTCCTCTCTTTGCAATTTTTCCTCTTTGTGATTTCCACTTCCCACTCCTGCATAAAACATACAAACACACTAACAAAACAAAAGGAAAAGTATTAGTAAACCCGTGGGTTGCCTCCCACAAAGCGCTGCGTTTAACGTCGCATGGCTCGACGGTCGCTCATCTCATCATGCGAGACGAACCTGTTCGAGTGTGACAGCTCCTTTTGTCCAGGATTGTATGGTTTCAACCTTTGGCCATTCACCTTGAAGGTGTCTCCATTGTTATTATTCCTGAGCTCAATAGCCCCATTAGGGAATACCTTGTGCACTACAAAAGGTCCAGACCATCTTGACTTTAACTTCCCAGGAAATAATTTTAATCTGGAGTTAAACAACAACACCAGTTGCCCTTCCCAAAATTCTTTCTTCTGAATCTTTTGATCATGCCATTTCTTTGTTGTTTCTTTATAAATTTTGGCATTCTCATAGGATTGATTCCGGAATTCTTCTAATTCATGGAGTTGAAGAATTCGGAACTCTCCAGCTTTCACAATATCATAATTAAGGAATTTGGTGGCCCAAAACGCCTTGTGCTCAAGTTCGAGTGGTAGATGGCATGCTTTACCATAAACCAATTGATACGGAGACATACCTATAGGAGTTTTGAATGATGTTTTGTATGCCCATAGTGCATCTTCAAGCTTAAGAGACCAATCCTTTCTCGAAGCGCTGACAGTCTTTTTGAGAATCTGCTTGATTTGTCTGTTCAAAACCTCTACTTGACCACTGGTCTGAGGATGATAAGCAGTTGCAATCTTGTGCTTAACATTGTACTTCTTCAGCAGATTCTCCATCAACTTGTTCAAGAAATGTGTGCCTTCATCGCTTATGAGTGCTCTAGGAACCCCAAATCTTTAGAAAATATTGTTTTTGAGGAAGTCCACTACCACCCTAGCGTCATTTGTAGGTAGAGCTACTGCTTCAACCCACATAGAAACGTAATCGACAGCTACAAGAATGTAGTTCTTCCCAAAGGATGGTGGGAAAGGTCCCATGAAATCAATCCCCCACACATCAAACAATTCCACTTCAAGTATACCCTTCTGCGGCATCTGATTCCTTTTTGAAATATTCCCCGTTCTCTGACACTTATCGCATTCTTTCACAATACTTTGGGCGTCTTTGAATAACGTGGGCCAATATAAACCAGATTGTAATACTTTTGCAGTCGTTCTATCACCACTAAAATGTCCTCCATATTCGGAGTCATGGCATGCTTTTAGCACATCCCGTTGTTCCTCCTTGGGTACACATCTTCTGATTAATCCATCGAGACTCTTCTTGTATAAGAACGGGTCATCCCACAAGTAGAACCTGCAATCATGTAAAAACTTTTTCTACGGTTATAGTCAAAATCATCAGGGATAATACCACCTACCAAATAATTCGCATAGTCGGTGAACCAAGGTACACCAATAATAGCGAGGATGTGTTCATCTGCGAACTCATCCTTTATTGGGCGTGTGGCTTCTGTCTCTTCAATAGGTGACATTCTAGACAAGTGATCGGCCACAGTGTTCTCAGACCCTTTCTTGTCACGAATTTCTACATCAAACTCTTGAAGGAGTAAGATCCACCTTAGCAGTCTTGGCTTAGAGTCCTGTTTAGCAAAAAGATACTTCAAGGCAGCATGGTCAGTATAAACAATGACTCTAGAACCCAACAGATATTGCCTGAATTTATCAAAGGCATAAACAACCGCTAACAACTCCTTTTCAGTAGTTGCATAGTTCATCTGTGCAGGGTTCAACACATGACTAGCGTAGTAAATAACATGTAACAATTTTTCTCTACGCTGTCCCAGAACTGCCCCCACTGCAATATCACTTGCATCACACATGATCTCAAAAGGTAGAGACCAATTCGGGACTACAACAATTGGTGCCGACACTAATTTTTGCTTTAGTGTATCAAATGCTACGGCACATTCTTTGTCAAAAATAAAAGCTTTGTCCTTAACTAAAAGTGTAGTTAAAGGTTTTTCTATTTTTGAGAAGTCTCTTATGAACCTACGGTAAAAACCCGCATGCGCTAAGAAACTTCAGATACCTTTTTCATTCAGGGGGGGAGGCAATTCTGCAATGACTTCTATTTTGGCTTGATCAACTTCTATTCCTTTATGAGAAATTTTGTGGCCCAAGACTATACCTTCACGCACCATGAAGTGACACTTCTCCCAGTTGAGGATTAAGTTGGTCTGTTGGCATCTTTCTAAAACAAGAGCAAGGTTAGTTAATCAATTATCAAAAGACTTACCGAAAACCAAGAAATCATCCATGAATACTTCCATATGCTTCTCAAGCATATCGGAAAAAATAGACTGCATGCATCTTTGAAATGTGGCTGGGGCATTACATAACCCGAATGGAATTCTTCTGTAAGCAAAAATACCAAAAGGGCATGTAAATGCGGTCTTCTCTTGGTCTTCAGGTGCAACAACTATCTGATTGTACCCTGAGTAGCCATCGAGGAAACAATAATAGTCATGACCTGCTAACCTTTCTAACATATGGTCGATGAAAGGCAACGGGAAGTGATCTTTTCTTGTTGCCAGATTCAGTCTTCGGTAGTCAATACAGACTCTCCACCCTGTAACTGTCCTTGTGGGAATCAACTCATTCTTTTCATTCTAACAACGGTAGTTCCACCTTTCTTTGGCACCACATGAACTGGACTCACCCATGAACTGTCAGATATTGGGTAGATCATCCCAGCGTCTAAAAGTTTTACCACCTCCTTTCTAACCACTTCCTTCATCGCTGGATTGAGTCGTCGTTGAGGCTGGACAACTGGTTTGTGATCATCCTCCATGAGGATTTTGTGCATGCAAATTGTTGGACTTATTCCTTTCAACTCTTCAATGGACCATCCAAGAGCGCTTTTATGCTTTTTAAGCACTTTGACTAGTTTATCTTCTTGAAGGAATTCAAGGTGAGAACTTATGATGGCCGGGCATTTACTCTCAGTATCTAAAAAGACATATTTGAGGTTCTCCGGTAATTGTTTTAGTTCAGCCCCCTTCTTTGGTTCATCTTTACTTTCCTCCACTAACGGTTGCCTTAGCTTCTCCCATCGGTTTTGGCGAGGATTTTTGACAAATGATGTTTTTTCCATCATGGCTAGAACTTCACTATCTTTTTCATAAATTGCCTCTTCTTCTCCAAAGATTGATAAGCTCAAAACTCTCTCCAACGGTAATTGTTGTGTTGTCAAAGAATTTCCTTCATCACAAATTTGATCAATTACCTCAATGTGTTGACTTGTGGCAATGTCATCTTTGTACTTCATGGTGTTTCGCACATCAATCTTTAATTCCTCATCATAAACTTTCAAGGTCATTGTACCTTCCTCTATGTCGATCAAACATCTCCCGGTCTCTAAAAATGGTCTCCCCAAAATGATAGGTATCTCTTCATCTTCGGGCATCTCTAGAATAACAAAATCTACAAGGAATACGAACTTGTCGATTTTCACCAACACGTCTTCTACCACTCCGTATGGTCTTTTCACCGATTGGTCGGCAAACTGAAGTGTCATTCGTGTATCTTGTACTTTACCTATCCCCAATCTTTTGTAGATGGATAATGGCATAAGACTTACACTTGCTCCCAAATCAATAAGAGCTTTCTTGAAAGACCTATCACCAAAGGTGCATGGAATAGTTACTGAACCTCGATCTTTCTTTTTAACCGGAATCTTCATGCCCTGCAAAATAGCACTACAAGTTTCAGTTAGAATAATCGGATCACTCTCAATGGTCCGCTTCTTTGAGATAATATCTTTCATGAACTTTGCATAGGTTGGCATTTGCTTAAGTGCCTCTAAGAAGGGAATGTTCAGTTCAAGCTTCTTGAACATCTCTAAGAACTTCTCAAAATTCTTCTCATGTTGTTCTTTCTTCTTATTTCTTGTGGGGAAAGGGAGTTTAACCGTCGGTTTAGGTGTAACCACTTTTTCTTTTACCACCCTTTCATCCCCCTTGACCTCTTGACTTACAACCTCATTCTCTTTAATCTCTACATCCACTTCAATCAACATATCTTCCTCGTCAGAATTCTTCTCATGTTTGTCATTGGATTTATTGCTTCTGGTAGTCACAGTGTTCACATGATTGTTGTCTCTGGGATTTGTAATCGTGGCACTTGGTAGAGCCCCCTGTGGTTGAGTGTTGGTCATTTGTTGTGCAATCTGACTCATTTGAATTTCCAGATTTTTGATTGATGCTCCTGTGTTCCTCAGATTGCTCCTTGTTTCTTCTTGGAATTGAGAATTTTGAGCTGCCATTTTTTCAATAGCGATCTCCCAATCTGCTTTCTTCGGTACCTGTTGTTGAAATTGTTGAGGCGCTTGAGATTGGAACTGTTGCGGGTGGTGTTGAAATTGTTATTGGTAAGGAAGTTGTTGTTGAGGAGGTCTATATTGTTGTGACTGAGCTGGAGATTGAAATTGGGTTGGTCCTTGCTTTTGAATGTTTCCTTGTTGGTCCTTCCAGGCGAAATTAGGATGAGTTTTCCAACCCGGATTATATGTATTGGCATATGGATTATTTTGCCTCAACATATGAATCTGCTCCACCTGTTCTTGCGTTGCCACACAATGCATCGCAAAATGCGGTCCACTACATATTTCACAAACAACTGAGGCGACTGGCTCAACTTGTGCTACTTTCTGTTCACTTATATTCATCTTCTTCAATCTTCTTTCTACTTCAGCCGCAATTTGTTCTTCCATTTTAACTAACTGATCAGTAAGCTTCAAATCAATTTTTCCTTCCTGTTGGCTCATTGCACGGTCATATAACTCAATGTGCTCATTAGCGGCAATAGCTTCTATGATTCTCTTGATACCAGTGGCTGTTGAAAAATTAGTTGAGCCACCGGCAACAGTGTCAATAAGCTGTTTTGCCTTAAGTCGGAGACCATTAACAAAAGTCTGCATTTGCTCGGTTAGGTCCATGTTATGAGTAGGACAAGCAACCAAACACCTCTTGAACCTTTTATATGCATCTCCCAACGATTCCCCTTCTTTCTGCTTGAAATTTACAATATCATATCTTTTTCTAATGAAGACTATAGCAGGGAAATACTCATTCAAGAAGGCGGTTTCCATTTGTTCCCATGTTGTGATGCTTCCAATTGGAAGTGAGTAAAACCATTCTTCCGCATCTTCGGATAAAGTAAATGGGAACATCACAAGTCTCTTGTCTTCTTCAGAATGGCCTTCTATTTTTAATGATGTTGTTGTGGTGAGGAATCTCTGTAAATGCTTATTTGCATCTTCATTGATTCTTCCAGCAAAGGGCTTGCTTTCTAACTGACGGATAGTGGAAGGATGTAGTTGGAAGTGTGCCACGTTAACCGGTTGATTTACTATGGTCATTCTTCCAAGCGGTGCATTAGCCCTTCCATAATAACCTAAAAGTCTCTCTGGAGGAGGTGGATCAGCTGCCAAAGTTTCAGGCTCAGAATCTGACTGCTCGGACTGAATAGATATTACTTCTTCGTCTTCTGATTCTGAAACTACAGGTGATTCTTCTTTCGATGCCTGAGTTTTCCGCTTAATTTCTAAGAGTCGTGCTCTTAATAATCTTTCGGGTTCTGCGTCAAAAAGAAGTTCAGCTGAGGCCTTACCTCGCATACAAGATTAGACAGTTATTAGTTGGGAGTAAACAATAAAAAATAAATAAGTAAGTAAAAATCAAATTTTTGCAAAAGAAATAAAATTTTAATTGCGGAGCAATAAAATTTTAATTGATTGAATAATAACTTATATTTTGGCAATCCCCGGCAACGGCGTCAAAAACCTGATCGGAAAAATAGCAAGTGTACTATCTTCACTGATGTAGTAATAATGGGTTTTACCCCAAGTATCGATCACGAGGATTGCGTGGGAAATACAAATTATTGTAACCAATCAATTAAACAAAATAGCATAGGAGTGTTTCTTTTGTTATAATGAATTAAGTAAATTAAACTAAATAAGCTGAAATTAAAATGGACTTTTGTGTATAAATTAAGAATAATGCCAAGCTAGGTGTATGATTTGCCTTATAATGACTCTGTAAAAAGATCTCTTCAACAAGTTCATGCGATGCAACTATTTGTTCTTAAGGATGTTTTCCTAAGTCCTTAGTGAAAACCTTTTGGTTTGCAACCCTATTGCCTAAGTCCTTAGAAACAAAGGTTTGTGAACCAAAGATAAAAATAATCAAGAATATTCAAATAACCTTACGGTATCCCTAGTCCTAGGTGATATCTCAGATTCAATTGTTTAAAAACCTTAACAATGATATCTCAGATTCAATTGTTTAAAAACCTTAACAATCATAGTCCTACAAATTGTTAACCGTAGATCGATCTTTGTTTGTCCAACAAAGAAAGCATAACAACATTAGACAATTAAATTGCAAAACATGAATACTTGATTAAAGAAATACGTAGATCATAGTCATTACAATTAAAATCAGGGACACCCCCTGGCATTGGGGGGTTTAGCCTCTCATAGTATTCAAGAAACCAAAATCAAAAAGTTTAGACATTTACAAAGATTAGGAGAACTCTGATCTTCAATGGAGTCCACCGTTGAATCTCTTCGTCTTCCAAAACCTTGATAAATCTATCTTTCCATCTTTTGGAATTCTTTCGTACGATCAAAAGTGTTCTCAAATAACTTAAAACAATAACCTAAATAGTCTCCATACAAGCCTTTAGCAGTACAAAGTCAAAAGTGCCCCTGGGATAAGTTTGAGTGTCACAAAACTCAAATATTGGTCATTCACGCGCCTGCCAACACGGGCCGTGCTCAGGCACACGGACGGCCGTGTTGGCCCCCTGGAAATCCTATTGGAAGAATGCTGCCTACCAACACGGGCCGTGCTCAGGCACACGGACGGCTGTGTTGGCTCCCTGGAATTTATATGGGCTTTGCTCTGAGTTCTGACACGGGCCGTGTGCTTAAGCACGGCCGACCGTGTTTGACCCCGGACTTGTGATTTTTCATCTTTCTCTTTCCCCTCCTTCTTCCTTGTTGCTTGGACACTCAAGATGCCTTGTCCAAACCTGAAACTTGTACACAACTAACCAAACGGCATAAAAACATCTAGAACTTAAATAAATAAATAAATCCTACAATGAAATGAACAATCAAATAAAATGCAAGAACTTAAGCATTTTTCCACGAAACTCACACCAAAGTGTTACCGAATTGATAAATATGGACCGAATGCATGATGCAAATTACATGAAAATGGTTACCGATCATTAGCCGCTGTCACTCCTGTGCAAGTTCAAGTTCCTCAACCTCAGGTTGCTAATCAGAACCGCGATAGGACTCACTTTGATCCTTTTCCTATGACTTATACTGAACTGTGTCCTGCTTTGGTCCATAAAGGGTTGATTACAGCAAGAGCTATGCCTCCTCCTCGAAACCCTCCCTCAAAAGGATTCCGACCTGATCTTCATTGTGAATTACATCAGGGTGGGGCTGGTCATGATTTGGAAAACTGTTATTCTTTGAAGACTAGAGTTCAAGAGTTGGTGAGATCAAAGATGCTCTCTTTCAAGGATGTTGGTCCCAATGTTGTCACCAATCCTTTACCAGATCAGAGTGGCTGAAAACAAGTCAAAGCCCAATTTTCCTAAAGCCAAGTGTTTCAGACGAGATAGCTCATCTTTGTTGCTAATTAGTCACTAGGCCTTGTTTCTGTACTGTTCGTATTTCCTTTATTGTGTTGTTTGCTTTTAGACTTTGTTTGTTTTTGAATGGTGATTTTAATTAAATGAGCATTGCATATTTTGAATTCATTAACATCCACTGTGTTTATGTTTATACCTTCTTTTACAAAACTTTTTCTTCCATTTGCTTTCTCTATCAAACTTGTGTTTTATGCAAAGATTGGAGGGAGGATCATGACAACGAAATACCCAAGTTGTTGAACTGTATGCTTTCAAATAAAACTCTGCTGATGATGTACATGCATTGTTTCAATTCCCAAACACTGGAGAAATAAGGAAGTTAATCCCTTGTCAACCCCTCTGGCCTTCGAAGTTGGTGTTTCTTTCTGTACGAAAAAACCCGCATTTTTAACCTGGGGCAGGGTAGTTCTCAGTTAATTCAAGAGAATCATTCAGTACACATTTCAACAAAGGTTTCAATCACAAGCGTTCCTCCGCACACATCAAAGAAGTGCTGGAGATGTCAATCAAAAGCCAATGATGGTTCATTAATCATTAAGCAAGGCAGTCACTATCTTTCAAAAAAAATATGTATCAAAATATATATATATATATATATATATATATATATACAAAGAAAAGCATGCTAAGTCAAAAATCCAAAAGATGACTTAGGCAAAAATAAAGGCATCTCGCTGACTGTAAGTTCAAAGTAAAGAGTTTAGGCAAAAGTTAGGGATATCAAAAGAAAAAGATGAAAAAAGGGAAGTCAATAAATTCCTGAACAACACAATGTTGTGACTACCAAAAGGAAGAAGTGGCTGCCATCTCAAAAATTCTCTTTGCTTGTGAACTATCATCATTATCAAAGGTGCAATTCCAGAAGTCTCTTGGAACCTGAATGCATAAGTTGAACTAATTGAGTTTTAGGACTGGAGATCATCACGAAGTTGGGGTGGGTACAATCAAATTTTGAGCCTTATATCCTTTGTTTCTTAAATCGTGAACCAGGCCACATTACAACCTTTAAAAGACCTAATTGAAGCAAGGTTTGTTTGAAAGCATACTACAACAAGGTTGCGTAAGCTGACTCCCATGAGATTTGCCAATCATTTGTTTTGATACCATATCTTTGCTTTATCTTTCACTTTGAATGTCTTAACCTTTATGTTTTGACCAATGATTCCATTTGCTGTACATATACAACATCTTTCCAATATTGATTTTGATTTCAAAAATATGTTTTGAGCATTGCATTAAAATTACCATTCTTGAATGAACATTTTATTTGCAAGTAAGCACTCATCTTTCAGGAAGTTCAAACAGTCGAGAAACTTGATCAGTGATCCTATCAGGGGCACGTTACTTCAAGATCCTGTTGTTTAGATGTTCAGTCAAGTTTTGTTGATCAGAATATCATTTCAAAACTTATTCTGGGGCAAGCCGTCCCAACACTCATTTTAGGGCTGAAGCCATTATCAGTTAATCCCCAGTACAGTTCAACTGAATCCATGATCATTTAACTTGCAACAATCAGCCAATCATGGACAATCTTCTTCAGCAATCTTCAAGCACAGTTTATTAGTCCTTCCCAAAAGGATCATCATTTTGATACAGTTACCAGTGTAATAGAAGTATGTTCAAGCATTTTTCCCCCAAGCAGAGTTTGCAGAGTTCTCGTGTTGAGGAATCATAGTTCCAATCTTGCCTCATAAAAGAGTCTACCTCAGTTGTCACAAACAATTGCATTGCATTTATCATATATCATGCATAGAAAGATTCAACATCATGCATTGAAACAAATTTCATACTCATTTGCATTTTCTGAGGTCTTGTTGTTATCAACATCTTACCTTGAGATCAAAGTCCAACTCACTTGGCACCTATCCAAAATAGATACTTGTTTGTCTTCTCCGTCTAGTGCTATTCCTAGATGTCTCATTTCTTCTTTCAGTGCAATTCCTGAAAGATGTTTCTTATCTCTTTTATCTTTCAGTGCCATTCCTGAAAGATGTTTCTCACCTTATTCAGTGCCATTCCTGTATATCGTGATTTTCTCACTTTATTCAGTGCCATTCTTGGATATTGTGATTTCTTACCTCATTCAGTGCCATTCCTGAGTGTTGTGATTCTTCTTTCTTTCAGTGCCATTCCTGAAAGATGTTTCTCACCTTATTCAGTGCCATTCCTGGATATCGTGATTTTCTCACCTCATTCAGTGTCGTTCCTAAATGTTGTTGACTCTATGTTACTACTTTCAGTGCCATTCTTGAAGGACCATTCAGATCACTTTATCTGGTGCCATTCCTGGATATCGTTTTCTCACTTCATTCAATGCTATTCTCGGATGTTGTGATCTTCACTTTATTCACTGCTATTCTTGAATATCGTGATCCTTTTATCTGGTGCCATTCCTGGATCTCATTTTCTCACTTTATTCAATGCTATTCTCGGATGTTGTGATCTTCACTTTATTCACTGCTATTCTTGAATATCGTGATTCCTTTATTCAGTGCCATTCCTGGATATCATTTTCTCACTTCATTCAATGCTATTCTCGGATGTCGTGATCTTCACTTTATTCACTTCTATTCTTGAATATCGTGATCCTTTATATCTAGTGCCATTCTTTGACGTCCTTTCCAAATTCAGTCATGTTTTACTCTTGGGAGCTTCTGTTTACTATCTCTTTCTCCTGTGAAGTCCAAGTTTTATTCCTGGATAACACATACCTTTTCCCCAGTGGAATCCTTTCTTATCTCCCCAGTGGTGTCTTGTTCATCATATGCATTCATTACACATTGCATTGCATCTTAGGTTCAAAAATTGTGTGTTTTTATATTTAAGTCTCTTCAATCTTGTCAAAACGAAGATTTACAATTTCCATATCTCCGGATCGAAGAAACTTAAATAGGGGCATCTATCATACACCAATTTTTGACCCTAAGATCATACATCAATTGCATTTTAATCATCAATCAAGAGTACTATTGTGAAGTTCTATTCTTGATGTTGTGCTTATCTCTGAGGGGAATCATCAAGCACTTTTAGCTTTTTATTTGTTTTATACTAACCAAAATCCAAAAATATGTATTTTGTCTCTTTTGTTTATATTTTACAGGTAAAAGATCGGGCAAAAATCAAAACAGTGCAAGAAAACAATTTTTGGAAATTTGAAGGTGGATATCGATTTCCTACAGAGGTAAATCGATTTCCTGGGGTGAAAATTCAAAAAATTAAGGAGGGAAGCATGACATCATTTTGGCACCAATTTTCTTTGATCATTTTTGTCATTTTACCAATTTTTCACCTCACCAAAATTAATTCCCTTCATTAAACCCCATTTTACCATTTAAACACCAATTAAACACAAGTTAATTACCAAATGCAAAAAGACCAAATTGCCACTACTCTTGTTCCCATCCTATAAATAGAGATCTCTACTCTCTCATTTCTGAAGCTTGGAGAGCCAAAAAATTGCTTGCAAATTCATTTATCACCTTTTCCAAAACCCTCACCCAAAGTTCATTTTCATAGAATTAGTGAGATTCACATTGAATCTTACTAGTTTTGAACTAAACCTCCTACATTTCTCTCTTTTCTTTGTTTGTTCATCTCCAATTTTGAAGGATCTACACACTTTGTGCTTGTTCTTGAAGCTATTTCAACATTTGATTCAAGAATTAGTAAATTCCTAAACTCTAAGATGTAGATCTTTGTTGCTTGTGTTCAATGCATATTTGATGCTATATTGGTCCTATTTGACGGTGAATTGATGGAAAATTCGTGCTTCAATTGATATGTGATCATAAGGTTTTGTATGTTTGCTTAAGTCAAGTTTTATGCTTCCTAATGCTGATTTTTTGAAAGCTGCGTGCAGGAATTGATTTTCCTCTGTAGGAAATCTATTTCCACCTTGTTTTTATGCCAATTTTGAACTCTGCACTCAGGAAATCGATTTCCTACAGAGGTAAATCGATTTCCAGTGAGGTAGAATGCTTGTTTTTGCTATTTTTGACTTGTTTTTGGTTCTAACTCTTCTTCTACTCCATTCTTTTGATATTTTCTTTGAATCACAAGTTAGAGGCCTAATTTCTCTCTAATTTCAATGGACTTAGGGCGTCAATAGGATGAGAATCCAAATCCGCAAAATTAAGTGATTGAAATTATGGATGAAAGGAGATTTTAATGTGGTTCCATCTTTTGCTTCTTTTTATTTTGATCGATGAAAGTCTTAACACCTTGAGAATTCTTATGGATTCTTGGTAAAGACTAGATCGCTCCCTATTTTTCTTTTCGTGCGGTATTGCTTTCGGAGAGTGATCTACATATCGCTTCTCTCGCATGCATTAGCACATAAAGTTTTGACCGGCCTCGTTGTAGGGTGATTTCTACATAAATCACTTGGCGATCTTCTTAACATAGCGCAGTATTTCATGTCCCGAATAAAAAAAAGATCAAATATGGAAGAGAACTGTATGCGGTTGATTTAAGACTTATGGAGGTTTATCGTGTAGTCGCTATGATTTTATCAAGCTTCTGATAAATGTCCATTGAATTTAAATCCGAGAACATCCTTCACTCACTATCGATCTTTCTTACTAACTTTGATAACATACTTGACAAGTTTTAAGATGGTTATCTTTAACATCTAACAATTGACTTTAATTTCCTCAATTTATTATATTGCTCTTTATATTTTGCTTTATGCTCTACTTTATCATTTCATCATATTTACATTCCGCTATTTTCTCTTTGTCCATTTGGACACTTTGTTTATGTTTCCGCTATTTTCTTTTTGTCCACTTGGACCATACTTTACTTTTATGCTAAAACACAAATAAACAACCAAAATTTAAAAAACGTTTAAGGCTCTCTTTCGGACTATCGGTTACTATCCTGAGCATTCTGGAGATTTGGACTTATGGACTTAGTACCTCTGGACCCTTATTCGGTTGTTACTCTGTCGTTATTTTGTCTGCCTGGCATTGGATTATTGTCTGTTTGTGCATGCAGGTATTTCCTTGAAAGCCCCACTAATAAACAACCAAAATTTAAAAAACGTTTAAGGCTCTCTTTCGGACTATCGGTTACTATCCTGAGCATTCTGGAGATTTGGACTTATGGACTTAGTACCTCTGGACCCTTATTCGGTTGTTACTCTGTCGTTATTTTGTCTGCCTGGCATTGGATTATTGTCTGTTTGTGCATGCAGGTATTTCCTTGAAAGCCCTTGATGGTTAATTCCAAGGCATTGAGATAAGGATTTTACCCGAAAACAGCCGTTACTCTGCCCGAATTTCGTCAGAATTTTAATGTGCTTAATGCAAAGTGGTGCTAAGATAATAAGTTCATCTGGATCCCCAAGTGGTAATGTTTTGGTTTGGCATTGATAAGTCCAAAGGATGGGAAATCTACCTTGGCTCATAATGTCAAGTGTTGGCTTCTTCTTCGGTTAGACCGTTCTTTTCCTTAGCTTTTATTTTATGCACTAGGTTAGCCTCTTCGTCTCCTCCCACTTCTTAGATTTTCAAAATCTTCTCCCTTTTTACAAAACCTTCTTATGTTTGCAACCTTTTCAAAACCTTTTCTTTAAAAATATCTTTTGCCCTTAGTGGCTTTTTCTTCAAAAATTTTAGACACGACTAATTGTTGAAACGAGTGGCGATACCCCACGATTTTGAAATGATTGATATAATGATATCTTTTCCGCGTGAGAGAGCTAGTGGCATACTCGTCGATTTCTATCCGAGTTGGAGCCCTTCTTTCATTTGCGATGCAAAGAACTCGTTTGTTCTCATGCTCAAAATTAATGGCTGAGTATTTCTCTCCGACGACGATAAAGTGTTTATTCGTTTTTAAAAATGTTTTCCCTTTAAGCGGAACTACATTAGCTATGACTTCTCCATTGCACCGAGGAGGTATGTAGGCACAAGATGTAATGTCTTGCCGAGCTTATTTTAAAATAAAACAAACCCTTTTTTAGCACACACGACACAAATTTTCAAAAAGGTTCCTGTGGAATACCACAGATATGAGGGGTGCTTAAAACCTTCCCCTTGTATAAACAACACCCGTACCTAAGATCTCTTTTTGTTTTAAAAACAAACTTTGGGTTTTCTTCGTTCTTTTCCCTTTTCCTTTGGAAACAATAAAGCGCGGTGGCGACTTTCACTGAAATATTGAGTCGAGTCAATCCTATGGCTTCGATCTCATATTTTCCCCGCTACAGGAACCACACAAAGACCTAAAGTGTACCAATTTCTCGGTATACACCTCTTCGGAGTATGCATCTAAAATTTCCCTCCATTCCGCCATTATCCTATCAACCACAACGCCGGCTTTGATAACTTTACCGTTTTCATCTGGCCTATCTTTTGTCTCAACCGCAGGTTTCAACTTTCTTCTCACGTTGCAAGTTATGTGAGACCGACAAAGTAACGCGGTCGATGTCAGGAAGACGGTATCAACCGCATTCATCAAAGCATTGTCCCGGTCGGTGACAATGACTTCTGGCATAACCTTTTGATCAACCAACAAAGACTTGCATATTCCCAAAGCCCATGTAAAGTTTTCTTCTTTTTCACACTCCAAAAACCGTCGAGGTCACACCGACGATCTCTAGAAGAGGAAGCCTATACTTGTTTGTCTTGTATGTTGAATCCATGACAAGAACGGTTGGAAATGTGTTGAATAATTTGATACTTTCGGGATGAGTCCAAAAAATATCACGCACCGTAACTTTGTCCTCGGACGTTCGGAAGCTTGACACATATTTGTTATCGCCTAATAGTTTCAAAAGTTGTTGCATTTCCGAGCGAGGGCCCATTTTAAAAAATTTAATATTGTGTCGTTCATTGTAAACTTGCTTGATATTTGAAACGCTCTTCGTTTTTTTACGCTTCAAATCCGCAAGTATGTTGCGAGGCGCCACTTTGACTATCGTTAAATCCAAAATCACATTCTTTTCTTCGCGGGACAAACGACACGCCATTGGATGTCCGTGTAACTTGGCATCCAAGGCATGATTATGAATTCCACAAATTACGATTAAACGCCCCAAATCATCAATCCTCCGAGTCGCGCGAAACTTAAACGGACACCCGCACTTTCTCGATCCCTAGTCTTCGTGTTTTAGCACACGGTTTGATTGTGCATAACTCCCAGTTCGCAATTCAAAACAACGAAAGATTTCCGCCTACTATTTCCATTGTCGGACCTTAAAATAACAATTCAAATCCAAGTTTACTAGCTTCGTTCCGAACCTAATCAATCAAACGTTCGCGACTACCGAAGCTCCGATCATTTGTAAATTGTTGCCGAACATCAACCGCATTGATCATAGATTTAACGTCGATAACCGGATCGTTATTAACGTTGAAAACTTTTGGAACTACTGCGTCATCGTCTTGCACAATGTTGTCCGGATGCACCATACCTAACATATGCAAAAATTAGCAAAATTTGCCAAAACTGTTTTTTTAACTGCCAGGGCATATTTCAGAAGTTCATTTCCGAAATTTGTTAGGTAATATATTTCGGAAATGAACTTCCGAACCATCGCATGTTTCAGTATAAATTTGTTGAATCAATGTAGTGAAATAGGGGATGAAATGAGAGATGTTTACCTCAAATTGTAGCTCTCTATGCTCCCTTTAACGTGATCAATGGTTTGAAACTTGATTTTGAGACGAAAAATGGATGGAGATTGATTGAGTTTTGGAGAGGGTTTAGAGAAGTTTTGGAGAAAAAATGATGAAATAGTGAAGGAGGGAAAATTGTAAATGCAGGAATATTTTCGGAAATGAACTTCCGAAATATTCACGGTTTTGATTTTTTTTTTACTTCGGAAATGCATCTCCGAAAACACCATTTTTTGGTGTTTTCGGAGATTCATTTCCAAAATGTATGAAAAATCTTTAAAAAAAATAACTTCGAAGATGCATCTCCGAAGCTGGGGTAATTTTGGGATTTCGCTGGGGGTGACTCCATAGGGAGGTGGGTAAAGAAATTTTCATTATAAAATATGCAGGAACATGGCTGTAAAATTTAAAACAAATTAATCACAATTATAAAACAAAATCAATGATAAGTAAACAAAGATGAAATTAAATTAATAATCATATCTCAAAGCAATAATGACACACATGAAAATCACGCTACTTGAAATAAAATTCAAAATATTAAAAGCAATTAGGGAAAATACATTAAATTATATTAGGAAGACTGTTAATTTGACAGCAATAACAAAGCTGGAATAGAAGTAAGTACGATTAGGGAGGCTATTAAATTGATAGCATATGATACACTATAAACTAAAAATCAAATAAGATGCACAATGATTGATTAACTCATCCCCTAAGCATTAAATTTTGTTAGTTTTACATTTTGCATACCCATATGTAACATGAGGCTCTACCCTGTGAACATGTTCACAGTGGCTTTGTTAACTTTGAAAAAGCCTACAGTGTAATTATCCTACATTCTTAATCTTACAACCATCTTCAGATCGGGTTTCAAAGGTGAATTCTCATCATTCAATAGCTTGTTAAATACTTCTCCAGCTTCCCTAAACTTGTTCCCCTGTAGTTGAATCAATTACGTGAATCCGAAATTGAAAGCCCACACTCAATAACAGTCTATGCAATATTCACATAAATCTATATTGAGTTCAATGATGACATATGTTTAAGGTGTTTGCTCAATAACAGTCTATGCAATATTTACAAAAATGTATATTGAGTTCATAGAATATTCAAAAAAATCAATATTCACGATAAATTTAATATGTATGTTTCCTCAAAAAATGTTTTTAATAATATATAATACATGATAATTATTTTTCGATTTCTAACACTTAACAATTTTCTAACATATTCTCATAGCACAAGCTGAATTCAAAGGAAACAAAAGAAAGAATCACATGCTTAGAACATAGTACAAAACAATTGGAGTTATCTTATCTTGAATGTACAGTTTGAAATATTTCACTATAAAGATTAAATCAAACCTTAAGGTCATCATAACGCCCTGATGGATGGTTGGCGGCAGCAAGAATAAAAGTCCTGGAATTAAGAATGGTTAGTTTGACTAGTGATACCAATTAAGTTATTCTCATTTTCATCAAATTCAGTTGTTTCAAGGACTTCTTCAACAAATTTCTGCAGAATAAATATTCATAAAAATAACAATCATAAAAATGAGTGCCTAGAATAAAAGTTGCAAGAATAAGGCAACAGTGGAGTCAAGCCCCGAGTCTTTTGGAAAGTCTTTAACATTTAATCATTCCAAATACTTCCAAGAAACTTTGTATCATGATAGAATGCTAGAAGACCAAAGAAAATCATAAGCCAAACTCACTGGAAGCCACACTTTACAGAAAAACATTGGTAACATACAAAACAGTATGGTAGTGCTTGAGTATACAATAATTATGATAAACACAATAATTATTCTAAACAAAGGTCAAATAAATTGAAAAAAGTGGAAGCATAAAATTACAAAATCATTGTTTAGCTTTCTCCTGAATGAAGTAAGATTGAAACTAAAAAATAGCTGCAGGAGACAAATTCAATAAAAAATTAAATCATATCTAAACTAAAAAGAAGATTAACATGACAAAATATTTACAAATAATGAGTGAATATATGGAATGGATGCACTTACACGAGGTATTCACACTTTCCTTCCTCGTCTCCCTAGTTTTCCAGCGACCACCATTGTCATATAACCAGCACCTTTAGAAATTGAAAGTTCAATAAAACAAACCAAAACACAAAAAGTTGAAAGAGAAAAAACTAGAATTTGAAAATTAATTATCTAAGGCTATCGAAAGAAGGATTAAAAAATAGTATACTGTAACAACAACAATAGTTAAAACATCCCCAATTTTCCTGAGCTTTTTTATACTATACTTATATTATTTGAATGGCTTGAGAGTTGCATCTTCTTCCAAGACATATTATGCATCTTAAGTGAAGCTCTTCTTTGAATTCACAAAATTTCAAGAAAAGGAAATAGGTAACCTACAAACCCTAAATATCTGAAGAACAATGTAACACGGAAGAACTCGCATATGAATATGTAAAAGGGAAGAAATCGGAACGGATGAAGAACGATGTTTCAACAATCATCACCGGCTCAATCTCGGTTCACACAACCACTGTGTTTCAACAATCATCACCGACTCACTTTCGATTCATACAACAACGACACCAAATCACGGTTTCTCTATTTTTCGTGCAAAATATGCGAGAATGGAGAAGGGGTTGTATGGAAGGGAGAAGGGACTGTGGTGGCGGCTAGGGTTGCGGGAGGTGAAGATGAAGAGAGAGATGACAGAGAGAGGGAGGTGAAGATGAAGAGAGAGGTGATTAATAAGAAAAGGAAAACGTGAAAAGGTGAAGTGAGAGAGAGATGACGAGAGAGGGATAGTAGTGAAAAATATGGAAAAGGTAATTAACTGGACAATAGGTTAACCCAGATAATGGTGTGTACTAAGGAAAATTTGAAAAAATGAGTGTCATTTGGTAGTATGGGAAAAGCTGATTGGTTGGAATTAAATTTTTATATAGAAAATTACCAAAAAGGGCTTTTGTAAGGGTAATTAAATTTTGCATTAAGGGTAAATTATGGTGTTTGGTGGTATGTTTTATTATTAGTTAGGTAGTTGACTTGGTTATTATTTTTCGTACTTTTTTAAGATGATACTTTTTTTGTTGTTGAGAATTTCCTGTTTTCTACTGGATAACTTCTCTTGCCGCAATTGTTCTCTTCATTATAATCACATTGTTAATAATGACATTATAATAATGTGTATGTATCTCGTAAACATAAGTCTTTTTAAAAACCGACCCATAGATTAATATGATTACATTGGGAATAATTTAATTGATACATTAAAATCATATCAATATCAATTTCAGTTACTTACGAATAAGTTAATTAGTATAAATTAAATACGTTGCAAATATATTTACTACTCCAATATATTGATGATGTATCACAACAATTTGAATGAATCAAATTAACCAAACTAACATTAAAAACTAATAAATTAATTTATCTCAATTGATTTCGTTCAAAGTTATTTAATAGAAACAGTACAAATTAATTAATTTATTAACATAAATTTGAAACCAAATTTATAGGGTTAGAAGATTTCTAGCCTCTCATTTAAGAAAAGGATATATATAGTATTATTATTAGATATATATTTTAATAAAGTATTTTAGCATATCATTACTTTTATATATTGTATGAAAATTACATAAATAATATGTTCTTACTTTCTCTTTTGTCGTAAGTTGTTGTTGTAAGAATTGATATCACGACGAAAAAAATAATTAAAAATGTTTTATATAAAATAATAATTAAAATGAGGTGAGTTATATTTACTCCAAGAGTAAGTTATTAACACTTACTCCTCATCTTGATCATTAATTTTTTTTAATTTAATGGTTAAAATTAATGAGTAATTAAATATGGAGAGAGAAATTCAATATTCATTAATTTTAACCATTATATTGAGAAGAATTAATGGTCAAGATGGGGGAGTAAGTATTGATAACTTACTCTTGGAGTAAATATAACCCTCCTCAATTAAAATTACATTAAAATTTAAAAAGTTATAAAGCTACAAATAAATGATTATAAATTTCAAATAAAATATCATACTTTTTTTAATATTTTAATATATGTTATATGATATATTGATTTTAGATATGTAGCATTCTTCGTGGTTAATTTATTTATATAATATTTGGTTCCTACGTACATTATATTAAATATTTAGTAAAAATAATTTTTTTTCATATATAATAATTATATATTTAAATAATTAATAAAATTATTTTTTCAAATTACAACATGTGCAATCGTGATTCTCTATATAGAAAAACTAACTACTATTTTCACTTTAATAAAATTTCTTATTATTACTTCTAAATTATTTGAAATATAAAATATGAAAGTATATATATATATATATATATATATATATATATATATATATATATATATATATATATATATATATATATATATATATATATAATTTTTAATGATCATTAAACAAAATAAATCTATTAGATCTATTTACTATTTTTCTTAAAAAATATTTAAAAATAATACGGGTGTTAATAAGCATAAGTAACCGAATGAAACATAAGTACTGTATGAATAAATAATAATAGAATGAAACATAAGTAATGTATGAATAAATATTATCAAAACTGTATGATATTTTTTATTAATCATACAATTTGTTTGTCATTTATAAAATTTAAAACTTTAACGGAACAAATTTATCAATGATCAATATATATTTATCTTACTATATATATATATATATATATATATATATATATATATATATATATATATATATATATATATATATATATATATATATATATATATATATAAAATAATTGAAATATTAAAATTAAATTTTTAACGGGTCAATTCCATCTAAATACGAAATAATATATTATAGATACACACGGGTACTTATATTGTACGCACATATGTGAATGATATTAATACATTTAATTAAATATTGAATAATAACGAGAATAAGTTTACAATTGATTAAAACATTTTTATAAATAATTCCAAAACAAAAATATTTGTATTTAGGAATAATTAACGGTTAGTTCAAATATTTTTATGTATGGAATAATATATTTGATTTGTAAATTGATTTTAATTAATTATATTAAATATTTATTACTAATCGAATTATATAATTTGATTGAATATTTCTTCATTATAATTTGTTAATTTAAGATATTTATTATTATAAAATATTTTAGTTATCATCAAATATTTTTAAACAAAGTTATTTTTATAAATGAGACTAAGTTTTATATTGATTTATATATTTTTATAAATAATGTCAAAATAAAAATAATATTTATTATTTTGATAGACGGAAAAAGATATTGTTTATTCAAATCTTAATTTCTTCTTTTTTTAAAACACGGGTACTGATATGGTACACATATATGATATTGATATTAAGCTATTAATTTAAATGTAGAATAATATGGTACGCACATATATTTTTTAATTATTTATGTATCTAATATTTTTATTTTGAAATTATTTCAAGATATGAACATTTTCAAGATAATATATAGAAAATCTAAATATATATTATTGTGGATAAACAATTTTGATTAAATTAATTATATTTTTAATAAAAATATCTCTTTATTTTAAAAATAATATCGAAATATTAAATATTAACGAAAATATGAAATTACTGATTAAAAAGTTAAATATTAACGTTAAAATAAAGCTGAACCTTTTTTACCCTGTCTCTTTTTACCTACAAAGCAAAGATGACAGACAGTAAGCCTAATATATCAATGTAATAATATTTCATAGTAAAGGATTGATTTCAATCCGTCAACATTGGTAATCCTTTCCCTTTATCATAAATTTCGTGGCATCAAACAGGGTGCAGCTATATTTTTTCAACTAGAAAATGTTTCTTGATTTAAATTAGAATGGTCTTGAAATCTTTAAAAATAAGTATTAATATGTATGGCATGATATATTTGGTGTCCTTTATGTTGGCAATGAATGGAATCAAGATAATTATGCATCCAATTCTACAATCTTAGTTGCGAGTAAAGCTCATGCAATTACTTTAGCAATTGAAAGACTCCTATGAGTTGTTTTCTCTGTTGCGAATTCGGTGTGAATGACTATTAAATGATTTATCATGATTTTTTAGGTCATTTGTAATATTTGAACTAAATTGATTAAAGTTTATCTATTTAATCAATTACAGAAAATGACTGAATTATTGTTTTGAATATTATCTATATAAAGATCGGATGATTTTTTAGATAACTTCAAGAAAATTTAAAAACTTCTATTCCTTAGATATATATTTTTTTTTTTGGTATTATCTATTTAAAATATTATTTTATAGTCAATTATCAAAATATTGAATATTAATGAAAACATAGAATTATTGATCAAATTATTGAATATTAACCGAAACATGAAATTGTTAATTAAAATATTAAATATTAACGGAAAATAAAATTATTGATCAAACTATTAAATAGTAATGAAAACATAAAGTTACTTATTAAAATATTAAATAATATAACTATTTTACTATTGATTTAAATGTTTTTGACAATAATTTTAAAAGCAAATATATATATATATATATATATATATATATATATATATATATATATATATATATATATATATATATAGGGGGCGACTCAAGTGAGAACACTTGGTTTTAATGAGAAATAAGAACAATCAATTATAGCCTTAAGATTTTATTAAATGAAATTTGTGGTATAGATTATATCTTACTTAAAATAAACATGCAACTAAATGATACACACTATCATTTTTCTCAAATCTCAATTAATTAAAGAATCTCTTATGAATAAAATTTAATATTTTTTCTCTAAGATATTTATATTTAATATTTGTTAAACATTAATTATAAATTTTTTTAATAAAATAAAATTACATAATTTCAAAATAAAATTCTCAATAATGAGTTTATAAAAATTTATTTACTATAATTTGAAATTTTAATATTTTTTAAAAATATAAAGTGAAAAAGCATAGAAAAAAGATTAAAATATCTTATTCAAATTTTAATAAGTATCAATTTAAATTATTTATTTTAAATTTAAATTGCAATCTCGTTTTAATTTCAATTCATATAATTAATCATAAAAAAAATTCAATTCACGTATATTTTTTTGATAAACCAGATATTTGTAATGCTATGAAAATTATATTTTACAAAAACGTTAAAATAAGAAATCTTTAATGTATGCTAATTTTGATAGTGTTATTTATTTTTAATAGTACTGCATTTTAAATTTTGTAAATATGAATATTATAGAGATAGTTATATCAGATTTTGTTATAAAATTATTTTAACAATATCACTATTTTTATGATATATATTTGTTTGTTATAAATTTTTTAAAAATCTACGAATTTTTTAGCATCGCATCTCTTCGTCACAGAAAAAAATTTAATTTATTTAAAAGAAATAATCATTAAAATTAAATTTAAATATTTTTATCTTTTTTCTATGAATTTTTAAAAATATAGTGAAAATATCTTCATAAAAATCAGTATTGAAAAATATTTTATCATAAAATTATGAAATTTTAATTCTAAATAATTTTTTATAATTTAAAATTAAAATTATTCAAGAAAGAAATATTTAATTTTATTCATAAGAGATTCTCTAATTAATTTTGAGAT
The DNA here is from genome assembly GCF_029867415.1 of Vicia villosa. Lineage (NCBI taxonomy): Eukaryota > Viridiplantae > Streptophyta > Magnoliopsida > Fabales > Fabaceae > Vicia > Vicia villosa. Next base: position 472,891 of record NW_026705579.1, read on the forward strand.
TTGAGAAAAATGATTGTGTGTAACTTTTAATTGTATGTTTATTTTAAGTAAGATATAATCTATACCACAAATTTCTTTGAATAGAATCTAAGGGCTCTAACTGATTGTTCTCATTTCTCATTATAACCAAGTGTTCTCACTTGAGTCGCCCCATATATGGGGGCGACTCAAGTGAGAACACTTGGTTTTAATGAGAAATAAGAACAATCAATTATAGCCTTAAGATTTTATTAAATGAAATTTGTGGTATAGATTATATCTTACTTAAAATAAACATGCAACTAAAGGATACACGCTATCATTTTTCTCAAATCTCAATTAATTAAAGAATCTCTTATGAATAAAATTTAATATTTTTTATCTAAGATATTTATATTTAATATTTGTTAAACATTAATTATAAATTTTTTTAATAAAATAAAATTACATAATTTCAAAATAAAATTCTCAATAATGAGTTTATAAAAATTTATTTACTATAATTTGAAATTTTAATATTTTTTAAAAATATAAAGTGAAAAAGCATAGAAAAAAGATTAAAATATCTTATTCAAATTTTAATAAGTAACAATTTAAATTATTTATTTTAAATTTAAATTGCAATCTCGTTTTAATTTCAATTCATATAATTAATCATAAAAAAAATTCAATTCACGTATATTTTTTTGATAAACCAGATATTTGTAATGCTATGAAAATTATATTTTACAAAAACGTTAAAATAAGAAATCTTTAATGTATGCTAATTTTGATAGTGTTATTTATTTTTAATAGTACTGCATTTTAAATTTTGTAAATATGAATATTATAGAGATAGTTATATCAGATTTTGTTATAAAATTATTTTAACAATATCACTATTTTTATGATATATATTTGTTTCTTATAAATTTTTTAAAAATCTACGAATTTTTTAGCATCACATCTCTTCGTCACAGAAAAAAATTTAATTTATTTAAAAGAAATAATCATTAAAATTAAATTTAAATATTTTTATCTTTTTTCTATGAATTTTTAAAAATATAGTGAAAATATCTTCATAAAAATCAGTATTGAAAAATATTTTATCATAAAATTATGAAATTTTAATTCTAAATAATTTTTTATAATTTAAAATTAAAATTATTCAAGAAAGAAATATTTAATTTTATTCATAAGAGATTCTCTAATTAATTTTGAGATTTGAGAAAAATGATTGTGTGTAACTTTTAATTGTATGTTTATTTTAAGTAAGATATAATCTATACCACAAATTTCATTGAATAGAATCTAAGGGCTCTAACTGATTGTTCTCATTTCTCATTATAACCAAGTGTTCTCACTTGAGTCGCCCCATATATGGGGGCGACTCAAGTGAGAACACTTGGTTTTAATGAGAAATAAGAACAATCAATTATAGCCTTAAGATTTTATTAAATGAAATTTGTGGTATAGATTATATCTTACTTAAAATAAACATGCAACTAAAGGATACACACTATCATTTTTCTCAAATCTCAATTAATTAAAGAATCTCTTATGAATAAAATTTAATATTTTTTCTCTAAGATATTTATATTTAATATTTGTTAAACATTAATTATAAATTTTTTTAATAAAATAAAATTACATAATTTCAAAATAAAATTCTCAATAATGAGTTTATAAAAATTTATTTACTATAATTTGAAATTTTAATATTTTTTAAAAATATAAAGTGAAAAAGCATAGAAAAAAGATTAAAATATCTTATTCAAATTTTAATAAGTATCAATTTAAATTATTTATTTTAAATTTAAATTGCAATCTCGTTTTAATTTCAATTCATATAATTAATCATCAAAAAATTCAATTCACGTATATTTTTTTGATAAACCAGATATTTGTAATGCTATGAAAATTATATTTTACAAAAACGTTAAAATAAGAAATCTTTAATGTATGCTAATTTTGATAGTGTTATTTATTTTTAATAGTACTGCATTTTAAATTTTGTAAATATGAATATTATAGAGATAGTTATATCAGATTTTGTTATAAAATTATTTTAACAATATCACTATTTTTATGATATATATTTGTTTGTTATAAATTTTTTAAAAATCTACGAATTTTTTAGCATCACATCTCTTCGTCACAGAAAAAAATTTAATTTATTTAAAAGAAATAATCATTAAAATTAAATTTAAATATTTTTATCTTTTTTCTATGAATTTTTAAAAATATAGTGAAAATATCTTCATAAAAATCAGTATTGAAAAATATTTTATCATAAAATTATGAAATTTTAATTCTAAATAATTTTTTATAATTTAAAATTAAAATTATTCAAGAAAGAAATATTTAATTTTATTCATAAGAGATTCTCTAATTAATTTTGAGATTTGAGAAAAATGATTGTGTGTAACTTTTAATTGTATGTTTATTTTAAGTAAGATATAATCTATACCACAAATTTCTTTGAATAGAATCTAAGGGCTCTAACTGATTGTTCTCATTTCTCATTATAACCAAGTGTTCTCACTTGAGTCGCCCCATATATGGGGGCGACTCAAGTGAGAACACTTGGTTTTAATGAGAAATAAGAACAATCAATTATAGCCTTAAGATTTTATTAAATGAAATTTGTGGTATAGATTATATCTTACTTAAAATAAACATGCAACTAAATGATACACACTATCATTTTTCTCAAATCTCAATTAATTAAAGAATCTCTTATGAATAAAATTTAATATTTTTTATCTAAGATATTTATATTTAATATTTGTTAAACATTAATTATAAATTTTTTTAATAAAATAAAATTACATAATTTCAAAATAAAATTCTCAATAATGAGTTTATAAAAATTTATTTACTATAATTTGAAATTTTATGTAATACCCGGTATAATTATCACCTAAAGACTATCAATAAATAAATTGATGAGGTCCTTAGAGGATAATTGGCCCTAAGTCTCTCAATTGGTCTAATTATAGAGAAATTGACTAAAAGGATGGTAAGGGGTATTTTAGACATTTCCATTCTTTAATAAGCTCACTAGACTCATTTTGTTGGTTTTGCATTTGGAATTAAAAACAAAAGAGAACCAGAATTTGTGAAAAGAAGAAGTAGAAGAACGTGAAAGATGAGGAAAGGAGGAGAAAGTGCACTTTTGGTCCAACTACAAGCTCAAGTTCTCATCAAACTCTTGCATGCACCAGAATCTACCCCAAGCTTGATTCTCCCATCATCTTCTTCTTGTTTTTCAGCTTCATCATCATCTCCAATTTCAGGTGAGTCCTTAGTTAGATGCTTTGGGGTTGCATGTGAGGGTTATGATTGGGGCTTAGGGATTGTGAGATGATTTATAAACATATGATGCTAAATCTGTTTGCTTTGCCCTAATCTCTGTATATTGATGTTTCTAAATATGTTTATGTGTTACAATTTCATTTGGACTGGTATACAAGTGTAGGGGATCATCTACAGGTTGTTTGGGACTGGTTTGGAGTTCCTAAAACGCAGAAAATTGATTCTGCATCAGAGTAATCGGTTACTGGGACCTGGGTAACCGATTACCCTGTGTAATTTGGCGTAGATGGGCATTTTTGAAGCCAGTAATCGGTTACTCTGGGACCAGTAACCGATTACCCTGGGCAAAAGTGCAAAAATCAGCAAACTTTAGAAAGTCGTAACTTTCGGCTCGGGTATCGGAATTGCGCAAACTTTATATCGTTGGAAAGCTAGCGACGTGTACTTTCTAATAAAATTGGTCCCCGAACCAGAATGTGTGATTTAATAATATTGGAACCCTACTTAGTGAACCTCGTCGGGCGAGATTTTACATTACTAATTCCCCCGAGAGCAGTTCTGTTCCGAATAGAGAACCGAACGCCTCCTTAGTCGTGTGAGACTTGTTTAATTATAATTGAACATGTTAATGATGTTAATGATCATGGATGTGTTGATTCTCAATATGCGGATCATTAATTAATGCATTATATTGATATGCTTTATGATGATCATATTATGTTTATCCGTCCGTTCGATTGACGTTCGGAGATGGTTGTTTGTTTGTGGCATGATGCCTTGTGTGATAATGATCATTAATTCCCATTGTTTCGGTTAAACATTTGGGATTGATTGTATTGTGTGATTGACGCTTGTTATGCGTATGGTATGCTAGAATCGAAGTGGGCCACTACTAGGTGGTAAGGCACCATTGTGTATGGACTAGTTTCCAAAGATACCATTGCGATGTACCTGCGGGGTCTTTCAGGGCGTTTCCCAAAGGCGTGATACATTGGCGTTCTTGGTATGATTTGCACACCTGAGCTATCATTGCGATGTACCTGCGGGGTCTTTCAGGGCGTTTCCCAAAGGCGTGATACATCGGCGTGCTTGGTATGGTGGAGTTGTGATGCCAATTAGGCGATATCACATGGATAACTCACCTATAGTGGTGCCACGTAGGCTACACCACTAGGCTCCTAACCGGATGGGCTTGTACAGTCAATTAGGCGTATTCGCACTTGTGGATACCATATTGCGTATGGATGATGATGAGGCCGTGACGCCGTGTAGGCAACGTCACCGCTATAACTCGTCACGGATGGAATGCCACATATGATCTATCTGTTTCATCTAGCGATGGGTCTTGTGCGAGTCTTCTTGACGACAGGTACTTGGTTACTCACCGAGGGTGTGTGTGCAGCCTTGGTAGTTGGTTGTTACCGCTTCTGGATTCCCCGTACATGGGTATGGGTCTGCATACGTGTTTGTATACTATTTGTGTACTTGTGATATGATGACTCCTATGGTGGACGATTCATGTGTTTGCTCCGTACTTGTACCGGATGTGAGGTTGAACCCCGGATCAATGGTGGATTCGGTTTGTGATGCATGTACCCTGTAGAACCGAGTGGACCCATAGGATAGGAGGACTCACTGAGATTTAGTAATCTCACCCCAATCAACTTATATTTTTTTCAGGTGCAGTTTAGTAGCTTTTGGTCAGTAGCAGGTTTGGACTGAAGACTTGGAAGTGGTGATGGCTTGGAGACCTCGTCAGATCTCATTCTCCGCTGTGCAGATCCATTGAAGACACATGTTTTGTAATTCTTATTAGGATTTCATGTTGTATTTTATATGGATCTTTCTATAACTTTAGCTTTTGTATGTACTCAATATCAATTTATAACGTTTCATGCATAATATACTAGTCAGTTATGTATGGGGTGTTACATTTTAATATTTTTTAAAAATATAAAGTGAAAAAGCATAGAAAAAAGATTAAAATATCTTATTCAAATTTTAATAAGTATCAATTTAAATTATTTATTTTAAATTTAAATTGCAATCTCGTTTTAATTTCAATTCATATAATTAATCATCAAAAAAATTCAATTCACGTATATTTTTTTGATAAACCAGATATTTGTAATGCTATGAAAATTATATTTTACAAAAACGTTAAAATAAGAAATCTTTAATGTATGCTAATTTTGATAGTGTTATTTATTTTTAATAGTACTGCATTTTAAATTTTGTAAATATGAATATTATAGAGATAGTTATATCAGATTTTGTTATAAAATTATTTTAACAATATCACTATTTTTATGATATATATTTGTTTGTTATAAATTTTTTAAAAATCTACGAATTTTTTAGCATCACATCTCTTCGTCACAGAAAAAAATTTAATTTATTTAAAAGAAATAATCATTAAAATTAAATTTAAATATTTTTATCTTTTTTCTATGAATTTTTAAAAATATAGTGAAAATATCTTCATAAAAATCAGTATTGAAAAATATTTTATCATAAAATTATGAAATTTTAATTCTAAATAATTTTTTATAATTTAAAATTAAAATTATTCAAGAAAGAAATATTTAATTTTATTCATAAGAGATTCTCTAATTAATTTTGAGATTTGAGAAAAATGATTGTGTGTAACTTTTAATTGTATGTTTATTTTAAGTAAGATATAATCTATACCACAAATTTCATTGAATAGAATCTAAGGGCTCTAACTGATTGTTCTCATTTCTCATTATAACCAAGTGTTCTCACTTGAGTCGCCCCATATATGGGGGCGACTCAAGTGAGAACACTTGGTTTTAATGAGAAATAAGAACAATCAATTATAGCCTTAAGATTTTATTAAATGAAATTTGTGGTATAGATTATATCTTACTTAAAATAAACATGCAACTAAAGGATACACACTATCATTTTTCTCAAATCTCAATTAATTAAAGAATCTCTTATGAATAAAATTTAATATTTTTTCTCTAAGATATTTATATTTAATATTTGTTAAACATTAATTATAAATTTTTTTAATAAAATAAAATTACATAATTTCAAAATAAAATTCTCAATAATGAGTTTATAAAAATTTATTTACTATAATTTGAAATTTTAATATTTTTTAAAAATATAAAGTGAAAAAGCATAGAAAAAAGATTAAAATATCTTATTCAAATTTTAATAAGTATCAATTTAAATTATTTATTTTAAATTTAAATTGCAATCTCGTTTTAATTTCAATTCATATAATTAATCATCAAAAAATTCAATTCACGTATATTTTTTTGATAAACCAGATATTTGTAATGCTATGAAAATTATATTTTACAAAAACGTTAAAATAAGAAATCTTTAATGTATGCTAATTTTGATAGTGTTATTTATTTTTAATAGTACTGCATTTTAAATTTTGTAAATATGAATATTATAGAGATAGTTATATCAGATTTTGTTATAAAATTATTTTAACAATATCACTATTTTTATGATATATATTTGTTTGTTATAAATTTTTTAAAAATCTACGAATTTTTTAGCATCACATCTCTTCGTCACAGAAAAAAATTTAATTTATTTAAAATAAATAATCATTAAAATTAAATTTAAATATTTTTATCTTTTTTCTATGAATTTTTAAAAATATAGTGAAAATATCTTCATAAAAATCAGTATTGAAAAATATTTTATCATAAAATTATGAAATTTTAATTCTAAATAATTTTTTATAATTTAAAATTAAAATTATTCAAGAAAGAAATATTTAATTTTATTCATAAGAGATTCTCTAATTAATTTTGAGATTTGAGAAAAATGATTGTGTGTAACTTTTAATTGTATGTTTATTTTAAGTAAGATATAATCTATACCACAAATTTTATTGAATAGAATCTAAGGGCTCCAACTGATTGTTCTCATTTCTCATTATAACCAAGTGTTCTCACTTGAGTCGCCCCATATATGGGGGCGACTCAAGTGAGAACACTTGGTTTTAATGAGAAATAAGAACAATCAATTATAGCCTTAAGATTTTATTAAATGAAATTTGTGGTATAGATTATATCTTACTTAAAATAAACATGCAACTAAAGGATACACACTATCATTTTTCTCAAATCTCAATTAATTAAAGAATCTCTTATGAATAAAATTTAATATTTTTTCTCTAAGATATTTATATTTAATATTTGTTAAACATTAATTATAAATTTTTTTAATAAAATAAAATTACATAATTTCAAAATAAAATTCTCAATAATGAGTTTATAAAAATTTATTTACTATAATTTGAAATTTTAATATTTTTTAAAAATATAAAGTGAAAAAGCATAGAAAAAAAATTAAAATATCTTATTCAAATTTTAATAAGTATCAATTTAAATTATTTATTTTAAATTTAAATTGCAATCTCGTTTTAATTTCAATTCATATAATTAATCATCAAAAAAATTCAATTCACGTATATTTTTTTGATAAACCAGATATTTGTAATGCTATGAAAATTATATTTTACAAAAACGTTAAAATAAGAAATCTTTAATGTATGCTAATTTTGATAGTGTTATTTATTTTTAATAGTACTGCATTTTAAATTTTGTAAATATGAATATTATAGAGATAGTTATATCAGATTTTGTTATAAAATTATTTTAACAATATCACTATTTTTATGATATATATTTGTTTGTTATAAATTTTTTAAAAATCTACGAATTTTTTAGCATCACATCTCTTCGTCACAGAAAAAATTTAATTTATTTAAAAGAAATAATCATTAAAATTAAATTTAAATATTTTTATCTTTTTTCTATGAATTTTTAAAAATATAGTGAAAATATCTTCATAAAAATCAGTATTGAAAAATATTTTATCATAAAATTATGAAATTTTAATTCTAAATAATTTTTTATAATTTAAAATTAAAATTATTCAAGAAAGACATATTTAATTTTATTCATAAGAGATTCTCTAATTAATTTTGAGATTTGAGAAAAATGATTGTGTGTAACTTTTAATTGTATGTTTATTTTAAGTAAGATATAATCTATACCACAAATTTCATTGAATAGAATCTAAGGGCTCTAACTGATTGTTCTCATTTCTCATTATAACCAAGTGTTCTCACTTGAGTCGCCCCATATATGGGGGCGACTCAAGTGAGAACACTTGGTTTTAATGAGAAATAAGAACAATCAATTATAGCCTTAAGATTTTATTAAATGAAATTTGTGGTATAGATTATATCTTACTTAAAATAAACATGCAACTAAATGATACACACTATCATTTTTCTCAAATCTCAATTAATTAAAGAATCTCTTATGAATAAAATTTAATATTTTTTATCTAAGATATTTATATTTAATATTTGTTAAACATTAATTATAAATTTTTTTAATAAAATAAAATTACATAATTTCAAAATAAAATTCTCAATAATGAGTTTATAAAAATTTATTTACTATAATTTGAAATTTTAATATTTTTTAAAAATATAAAGTGAAAAAGCATAGAAAAAAGATTAAAATATCTTTTCAAATTTTAATAAGTAACAATTTAAATTATTTATTTTAAATTTAAATTGCAATCTCGTTTTAATTTCAATTCATATAATTAATCATAAAAAAAATTCAATTCACGTATATTTTTTTGATAAACCAGATATTTGTAATGCTATGAAAATTATATTTTACAAAAACGTTAAAATAAGAAATCTTTAATGTATGCTAATTTTGATAGTGTTATTTATTTTTAATAGTACTGCATTTTAAATTTTGTAAATATGAATATTATAGAGATAGTTATATCAGATTTTGTTATAAAATTATTTTAACAATATCACTATTTTTATGATATATATTTGTTTGTTATAAATTTTTTAAAAATCTACGAATTTTTTAGCATCACATCTCTTCGTCACAGAAAAAAATTTAATTTATTTAAAAGAAATAATCATTAAAATTAAATTTAAATATTTTTATCTTTTTTCTATGAATTTTTAAAAATATAGTGAAAATATCTTCATAAAAATCAGTATTGAAAAATATTTTATCATAAAATTATGAAATTTTAATTCTAAATAATTTTTTATAATTTAAAATTAAAATTATTCAAGAAAGAAATATTTAATTTTATTCATAAGAGATTCTCTAATTAATTTTGAGATTTGAGAAAAATGATTGTGTGTAACTTTTAATTGTATGTTTATTTTAAGTAAGATATAATCTATACCACAAATTTCATTGAATAGAATCTAAGGGCTCTAACTGATTGTTCTCATTTCTCATTATAACCAAGTGTTCTCACTTGAGTCGCCCCATATATGGGGGCGACTCAAGTGAGAACACTTGGTTTTAATGAGAAATAAGAACAATCAATTATAGCCTTAAGATTTTATTAAATGAAATTTGTGGTATAGATTATATCTTACTTAAAATAAACATGCAACTAAAGGATACACACTATCATTTTTCTCAAATCTCAATTAATTAAAGAATCTCTTATGAATAAAATTTAATATTTTTTCTCTAAGATATTTATATTTAATATTTGTTAAACATTAATTATAAATTTTTTTAATAAAATAAAATTACATAATTTCAAAATAAAATTCTCAATAATGAGTTTATAAAAATTTATTTACTATAATTTAAAATTTTAATATTTTTTAAAAATATAAAGTGAAAAAGCATAGAAAAAAGATTAAAATATCTTATTCAAATTTTAATAAGTATCAATTTAAATTATTTATTTTAAATTTAAATTGCAATCTCGTTTTAATTTCAATTCATATAATTAATCATCAAAAAATTCAATTCACGTATATTTTTTTGATAAACCAGATATTTGTAATGCTATGAAAATTATATTTTACAAAAACGTTAAAATAAGAAATCTTTAATGTATGCTAATTTTGATAGTGTTATTTATTTTTAATAGTACTGCATTTTAAATTTTGTAAATATGAATATTATAGAGATAGTTATATCAGATTTTGTTATAAAATTATTTTAACAATATCACTATTTTTATGATATATATTTGTTTGTTATAAATTTTTTAAAAATCTACGAATTTTTTAGCATCACATCTCTTCGTCACAGAAAAAAATTTAATTTATTTAAAATAAATAATCATTAATGTAACACCCCATACATAACTGACTAGTATATTATGCATGAAACGTTAAAATTGATATTGAATACATACAAAAGCTATAGTTATAGAAAGATCCATATAAAATACAATATGAAATTCTACTAAGAAGCATAATACATGAGTCTTCAATAGATCTTGCACAGCGGAATGTCAAAACCAACGAGGTCTTCGAGCCAACACCACTTCCAAGTCTTCAGTCCAAACCTGTTACTGACCAAACGCTACTAACTGCACCTGAAAAAAATATAAGTTGATTGGGGTGAGATTACTAAATCTCAGTGAGTCCTCCTATCCTATGGGTCCACTCGGCTCTACAGGGTACATGCATCACAAACCGAATCCACCATTGATCCGGGGTTTATCCTCTCATCCGGTACAAGTACGGAGCAAATACATGAATCGTCCACCATAGGAGTCATCGTATCACAAGTACACAAATAGTACAACAAACACGTATGCAGACCCATACCCATGTACGGGGAATCCAGAAGTGGTAACAACCAAACTACCAAGGCTGCACGCACACCCTCGGTGGGTTCACCCATGCCTATTTGTCAAGAGACTTGCACAAGCACCCTGCAAGAGTGATTAAATGGGTTCGCACAAGCCTACTTGGCTGCGAGATGACCTTGCCTAAGAGGCGACACCGTCCCATTAACCATCTGTACGCACGTGGTGTTAACAGCAAGTGCAACACGCCGTCTCGACGCATGAGCCCATCCGGGTAGGAACCTAATGATGTAGCCTACATGGCATCACTAGAGATGGTTTACCTGTTATGCGTAGGCTTACTTAGCCGCATAACGCCATCATACCGAGCACGCGAGTGTGTATACAGCAAGTGAGTAAAATGCCTCCAGACCCTCACAAGCACACTGCAACGGTAGTTCAGGTGTGTTAATCATACCAAGAACGCCAATGTGTTAACCGCAAGTGAGACACGCCTCATAGACTCTCACGAGCACATCGCAATGGTATTTGGAAACTAGTCCATATACAATAGTGCCTTACCACCTAGTAGTGGCCCACTTCGATTCTAGCATACCACACGCATAACAAGCGTCAATCACACAATACAATCAATCCCGAATGTTTAACCGAAACAATGGGAATTAATGATCATTATCACACAAAGCATCATGCCACAAACAAGCAACCATCTCCGAATGTCAATCGAACGGACGAATAAACATAATATGATCATCATAAAGCATATCAATATAATGCATTAATTAATGATCCGCATATTGAGAATCAACACATCCATGATCATTGACAGCATTAACATGTTCAAATATAATTTAAACAAGTCTCACACGACTAAGGAGGCGTTCGGTTCTCTATTCGGAACGGAACTGCTCTCGGGGGAGTTAGTAACATAAAATCTTGCCCGACGAGGCGCACTAAGTAGGGTTCCAATATTATTAAATCACACATTCTGGTTTGGGGACCAATTTTATTAGAAAGTACACGTCGCTAGCTTTCCAACGATATAAAGTTTGCGTAATTCCGATACCCGAGCCGAAAGTTACGACCTTCTAAAGTTTGCTGATTTTTCCTTCTGCGTCCAGGGTAACCGGTTACTCAGAAGCCAGTAACCGGTTACTGGCATGAAAAATGCCCAGAAACGCAAATTTACACAGAGTAATCGGTTACCCAAATGCCAGTAACCGATTACCCTGAAGCAGAATCAATTTTCTGCATTTTAAGGGTTCTATAACAGTCCCAATTGCCCCATAATTGATTCCATGCATCACTAACATAATTCCAACGAATTCTAACATGTAGTAGTGATCTAATGGACACAATACATACATAAAATACAATCTAAGCATTAAATCAAGCATGCATCACAGAAAATTACCAATTATCAATTTGTCACATTTATCATTCATTTAAGCATGCAATATGTTCATCTCCATCTAAACCCTTGACATGCATTCTTCCCCAAATCCTACCCAAGTTCTATCTAAAGGACTCACCTTGCTAAAATGGAGGTTGAGATTGTGTTCTTGCTTCCACTAAACTTCCTTCTTGATCAAATCTTCATCTCCAACAAGAACAAACCCGTAATCCCTCTTTTCACACTTTCAGCATCACTGACACAACTTCAAGGTCAGTTTTCTCCTTCGAATCAGAAGCTATAAATGCGAACCATAGGTGCAAATCGAAGAGAAATTCGTTAGCTATCTAATGGGACCGGAATCAGCTCAATCGGAGTTACGAGCGGAGAGTTATTACCTGATTAGTGAAGGCTGTACCATAGTTGCGAAAATGGAGGATGAAGGTGATGAACATGAATCTTCCTCTTCTCTCCCATGCTTCTAAGCTTCTCATTTCCTTTTCCAATTCTGATCCTTTCAGCCAAACAAACCCTTATAATGATATACTTTTTCTTTGGACCAATTTGCTCTTTAACTAAGCCATATTTACCAATATGCCACATGGTTCCTTTCTAACTAAATCCACTAGCTCTTCTTATAAGCAAATTCTTACATTGATACGGAATAGGACCAGACGTGCATTCTAATTTCCAATTATCCAATTAAATGATAATTACTAGCGTCGGCAAACCGGGGTATTACATTCTCCCCCCCTTAAATAGAATTCGCCCTCGAATTCCTTCCGATCACCATGCCAACAAACACCTTCACATCTTCTCCTTTGGATAAACCTTACAACTCTGATTGAAACTTGTTCCGTCTAAGGAAACATAACCTACTACTAATAGACTTGTGCTCTACCATCCCCGATTGAAAACCCCAGATCTTTCATGACACATCTCTTCTGAGGTCTCCAACCTCTACACATCATACTGAGTCTGTAGCCTTGGAACTGATGGCAATCCATGCCTAGTTGGGATATTCATCATACCACGTATCTGCTAAGCTCATCCTTACTAATATAAGCCCCAGAATCTCCACTTTTGCCATAGGTTCCCAAAAACACTGCCATTCCAAGAAATCTTATTACAACTTTCCTTCAATGACGATATCCCGGATTCACTTCCAAACCGATCCTTCATTCAGTCTTAGACCACATCACTGCCACTGCAAACCACAAGGGAGTAGAATCCCACAACTACATCCTTAATATCCGACAATTTCCCTTGCAGTTCCACTGACAAAAGGTGAACTCTAACAGCGGTCCTACAATCTTCGCCCAAATTCTTCACGCACGCTCATAAGTGCACCAGACATATCCATGATAAATCTTTGTCAAGCAAAATGCTTCACTTGACTTCATCATTTCAACGATCACGATATTCACAAGCTCGACCGTCGACCAAGAAAACATCCGATTGCACATCAATCATGAAGCCTCCTCTAAGTCGGTCGTCAACAATACCTCTCAAGATTATGGTGATCCTTAAGAGACTAGAACGAACGAAACGCTGCTTTGACAATTTCCCTTAGGAAGATATTTTCATCCTAATATAAGATCATGCGAATAGTCCGTCCATTCCTACCTCAGACTTATCTGATTCTTCCCTGATCCGTTGCGCTACTCTGATTCCAACAAGTCACACACCTTGAAATCCTCTGAGTCATATTATATCCATAATTCACTTAGTTCCCATTAATACACAATAATTCCTTATCTACAGTCGTCCAATTACAACACGTGCCAGAACTTTATATATATATCCATCATCGGCTACTACTCTTTGAAGTTGCGTACTTTCCAGAATCAAGCTTCTACTTACTCTGCCATTCCATATAGTTCATCTACCACAACTTAGGTACACGTTTCATCCTCAGGACATTGAGAACCAAATGCTCATTGACTTAGAAATCGTCCTTCGTTACTGATTCTCATAGTGTATAACCGTTATGTCTGTCATTCCAACAAATCTTTGTTGCTCAACCGGTATATCGAATCCTTCACGACATACTGCAGTTCATGATAACTCTAGCAGTTCTACACAACTTCTACCCAACCATACACCTTCATTCTCTTAGCGTAGTATCACCTCTGATAACTCGTGTGACCTACTGATATAACGATCCTCCCATAGCCACACTCCATTCACACAATCATCTAACGTATGTTCCACCTCTGAATCAGACACTGAACTGACTTCCTCAGCGGCTGCATCCTTCATTGCAGTGCTTCCAACGGTCTGAGTGTAGCCACAATGCAAGAAATTGCACTTTGCACTTTGCACTTCGAACATCTCTCTTATAAACTCCTTAGCAGTTCTCAAACCAAATTGTCCATGCCTTACCAAGATTAACACTTCTCCTTTCAGAGTACCTAGCAATATCTTACCGGACACATCACACATCGAGCCGATCCAAGATACAACTTGCATATTCCATCACCGGTCGCCAATGGTACATGATAGCCACTCACCATGCTGACCAGGATATCATGACCGCACATGAGTCCCACTCTAGACACTCATGCAAGATTTCCAATTTAACACTTCACAAAACGAGGACATCCCCAAGGTACAATCGGATACTAACTCACGCGATCACGATCACTCAGAGTCTCCATAAGTATAATATTGGGTCTTGATCCATCACATCATCGCCTGTCTAGTTATTCCTCTACTATCGAGTGCGATGTATGGATCCTTATCCCACATACCTTATGAGAGTCTGGATCTGTGTCTCACGAGTGCCAAATCAGAATTCCACCTTGAGCTTCAGATCACCTTTGTCCCACACATGTCGGAATAAGGATGACTCACGCATTTGTGCACGATAGCGATATTGTGGCATCATACCCGTCTGGTAGTACCAACATGGTGGTCTAACTCCGAGGCCATGTATCCAGGTAAACTACCTCAGTGGCGTATAATGACCCACACAAGTATCCTATTATCACAACCGACAAGTGTCTGAACAGGCTTCCAATAGGCTCATCGTTCCTCAAGTCCTTCGAATCACACTCCTCAGGATGCTAAAACCTGAGAGTGCTACACACCAAGGTTTACTTACTCGGAAATCCAAAACGCTAAGCACGAAGATTTGAAGTTCAACTCCGGGTCACCATGCAGTGCGGGTACCCACTCGTCCCACGCATGCATGAGATTCCAGGGATAATTCAGTCCAGATAGGAATACTATGGTTCCTAACATTCGACTCAACTGCGATCATCCTACTGACGTTCCAGATAGATCTTAGTTCTTACTCGCCCGAACGCCCAACACCAAGCGTAGTTCTATGGCTTCACTCGGGGTCAGACGAACAACAACTAACAAGAACTCAGGTTACTGCATTTCACGCTTCTACATCATTTCATATTTCATCTAGCGTAGTTCTAGAGCTTAAATATAAAATGATAAGAACAGAAATACATAACCTCTTCTATCGACCGGGTATTCAAGCCTCGCCCAATCGTAAGCTACCACACTCGTACATTCCACCAACCCTTACTAGGAAACTACTCTCGCTTAGGTGCACCAAGATGATTAAGAATCTAGTACTTCACCCATCCAATTACTGTTAGTACCAACGCAATCAGAATGGTCTGACTTCTGTGTCCGCACTACCAAAGGTTATTCTGTCCTATCAGCTCATCAGTCGCACTCAACACCAGCAGCATCATCAGTACTGAATCCTACTAATTCTCAGCTCAACACCTTCGGAGAATCCCACTTACAAGGCTCCTACTCATTCCTATTTGGATTTCCCTTGCTATTACCAAGACTTAGAGAAATCTTCACTTCGTTCAGTCAAAATCCTGGGGGTTCTAGTTGTCTCCATCCACATCTTGACAGTTCGGGTATCACTACTTCGCGTCAAACGCTCTCCTTAAGCTTGACGACTCCAATATTATCCACTTACAACATCCAAAAAATCCATTACTCGTCCCACTTCAACTACTTGGGTTCACAACACTTACAGGTTTACGAGTCCTCGTGGCGGCTCTGCCGTAATCCTACTGTCTCACACTCAGTCGATGAGTTGATCAAGTTCAACAACTGAATGAGATATCAGTAAAATCAGGCTAGCAACGCACACTTGAGAGGAGGAAAAGGAATTGCTAGTGATGTCTCATGGCTCGGCCGAGAATCGACCTGCTCTGATACCAACTGTAACACCCCATACATAACTGACTAGTATATTATGCATGAAACGTTAAAATTGATATTGAATACATACAAAAGCTATAGTTATAGAAAGATCCATATAAAATACAATATGAAATTCTACTAAGAAGCATAATACATGAGTCTTCAATAGATCTTGCACAGCGGAATGTCAAAACCAACGAGGTCTTCGAGCCAACACCACTTCCAAGTCTTCAGTCCAAACCTGTTACTGACCAAACGCTACTAACTGCACCTGAAAAAAATATAAGTTGATTGGGGTGAGATTACTAAATCTCAGTGAGTCCTCCTATCCTATGGGTCCACTCGGCTCTACAGGGTACATGCATCACAAACCGAATCCACCATTGATCCGGGGTTTATCCTCTCATCCGGTACAAGTACGGAGCAAATACATGAATCGTCCACCATAGGAGTCATCGTATCACAAGTACACAAATAGTACAACAAACACGTATGCAGACCCATACCCATGTACGGGGAATCCAGAAGTGGTAACAACCAAACTACCAAGGCTGCACGCACACCCTCGGTGGGTTCACCCATGCCTATTTGTCAAGAGACTTGCACAAGCACCCTGCAAGAGTGATTAAATGGGTTCGCACAAGCCTACTTGGCTGCGAGATGACCTTGCCTAAGAGGCGACACCGTTCCATTAACCATCTGTACGCACGTGGTGTTAACAGCAAGTGCAACACGCCGTCTCGACGCATGAGCCCATCCGGGTAGGAACCTAATGATGTAGCCTACATGGCATCACTAGAGATGGTTTACCTGTTATGCGTAGGCTTACTTAGCCGCATAACGCCATCATACCGAGCACGCGAGTGTGTATACAGCAAGTGAGTAAAATGCCTCCAGACCCTCACAAGCACACTGCAACGGTAGTTCAGGTGTGTTAATCATACCAAGAACGCCAATGTGTTAACCGCAAGTGAGACACGCCTCATAGACTCTCACGAGCACATCGCAATGGTATTTGGAAACTAGTCCATATACAATAGTGCCTTACCACCTAGTAGTGGCCCACTTCGATTCTAGCATACCACACGCATAACAAGCGTCAATCACACAATACAATCAATCCCGAATGTTTAACCGAAACAATGGGAATTAATGATCATTATCACACAAAGCATCATGCCACAAACAAGCAACCATCTCCGAATGTCAATCGAACGGACGAATAAACATAATATGATCATCATAAAGCATATCAATATAATGCATTAATTAATGATCCGCATATTGAGAATCAACACATCCATGATCATTGACAGCATTAACATGTTCAAATATAATTTAAACAAGTCTCACACGACTAAGGAGGCGTTCGGTTCTCTATTCGGAACGGAACTGCTCTCGGGGGAGTTAGTAACATAAAATCTTGCCCGACGAGGCGCACTAAGTAGGGTTCCAATATTATTAAATCACACATTCTGGTTTGGGGACCAATTTTATTAGAAAGTACACGTCGCTAGCTTTCCAACGATATAAAGTTTGCGTAATTCCGATACCCGAGCCGAAAGTTACGACCTTCTAAAGTTTGCTGATTTTTCCTTCTGCGTCCAGGGTAACCGGTTACTCAGAAGCCAGTAACCGGTTACTGGCATGAAAAATGCCCAGAAACGCAAATTTACACAGAGTAATCGGTTACCCAAATGCCAGTAACCGATTACCCTGAAGCAGAATCAATTTTCTGCATTTTAAGGGTTCTATAACAGTCCCAATTGCCCCATAATTGATTCCATGCATCACTAACATAATTCCAACGAATTCTAACATGTAGTAGTGATCTAATGGACACAATACATACATAAAATACAATCTAAGCATTAAATCAAGCATGCATCACAGAAAATTACCAATTATCAATTTGTCACATTTATCATTCATTTAAGCATGCAATATGTTCATCTCCATCTAAACCCTTGACATGCATTCTTCCCCAAATCCTACCCAAGTTCTATCTAAAGGACTCACCTTGCTAAAATGGAGGTTGAGATTGTGTTCTTGCTTCCACTAAACTTCCTTCTTGATCAAATCTTCATCTCCAACAAGAACAAACCCGTAATCCCTCTTTTCACACTTTCAGCATCACTGACACAACTTCAAGGTCAGTTTTCTCCTTCGAATCAGAAGCTATAAATGCGAACCATAGGTGCAAATCGAAGAGAAATTCGTTAGCTATCCAATGGGACCGGAATCAGCTCAATCGGAGTTACGAGCGGAGAGTTATTACCTGATTAGTGAAGGCTGTACCATAGTTGCGAAAATGGAGGATGAAGGTGATGGACATGAATCTTCCTCTTCTCTCCCATGCTTCTAAGCTTCTCATTTCCTTTTCCAATTCTGATCCTTTCAGCCAAACAAACCCTTATAATGATATACTTTTTCTTTGGACCAATTTGCCCTTTAACTAAGCCATATTTACCAATATGCCACATGGTTCCTTTCTAACTAAATCCACTAGCTCTTCTTATAAGCAAATTCTTACATTGATACGGAATAGGACCAGACGTGCATTCTAATTTCCAATTATCCAATTAAATGATAATTACTAGCGTCGGCAAACCGGGGTATTACAATTAAAATTAAATTTAAATATTTTTATCTTTTTTCTATGAATTTTTAAAAATATAGTGAAAATATCTTCATAAAAATCAGTATTGAAAAATATTTTATCATAAAATTATGAAATTTTAATTCTAAATAATTTTTTATAATTTAAAATTAAAATTATTCAAGAAAGAAATATTTAATTTTATTCATAAGAGATTCTCTAATTAATTTTGAGATTTGAGAAAAATGATTGTGTGTAACTTTTAATTGTATGTTTATTTTAAGTAAGATATAATCTATACCACAAATTTTATTGAATAGAATCTAAGGGCTCCAACTGATTGTTCTCATTTCTCATTATAACCAAGTGTTCTCACTTGAGTCGCCCCATATATGGGGGCGACTCAAGTGAGAACACTTGGTTTTAATGAGAAATAAGAACAATCAATTATAGCCTTAAGATTTTATTAAATGAAATTTGTGGTATAGATTATATCTTACTTAAAATAAACATGCAACTAAATGATACACACTATCATTTTTCTCAAATCTCAATTAATTAAAGAATCTCTTATGAATAAAATTTAATATTTTTTCTCTAAGATATTTATATTTAATATTTGTTAAACATTAATTATAAATTTTTTTAATAAAATAAAATTACATAATTTCAAAATAAAATTCTCAATAATGAGTTTATAAAAATTTATTTACTATAATTTGAAATTTTAATATTTTTTAAAAATATAAAGTGAAAAAGCATAGAAAAAAGATTAAATATCTTATTCAAATTTTAATAAGTATCAATTTAAATTATTTATTTTAAATTTAAATTGCAATCTCGTTTTAATTTCAATTCATATAATTAATCATCAAAAAAATTCAATTCACGTATATTTTTTTGATAAACCAGATATTTGTAATGCTATGAAAATTATATTTTACAAAAACGTTAAAATAAGAAATCTTTAATGTATGCTAATTTTGATAGTGTTATTTATTTTTAATAGTACTGCATTTTAAATTTTGTAAATATGAATATTATAGAGATAGTTATATCAGATTTTGTTATAAAATTATTTTAACAATATCACTATTTTTATGATATATATTTGTTTGTTATAAATTTTTTAAAAATCTACGAATTTTTTAGCATCACATCTCTTCGTCACAGAAAAAAATTTAATTTATTTAAAATAAATAATCATTAAAATTAAATTTAAATATTTTTATCTTTTTTCTATGAATTTTTAAAAATATAGTGAAAATATCTTCATAAAAATCAGTATTGAAAAATATTTTATCATAAAATTATGAAATTTTAATTCTAAATAATTTTTTATAATTTAAAATTAAAATTATTCAAGAAAGAAATATTTAATTTTATTCATAAGAGATTCTCTAATTAATTTTGAGATTTGAGAAAAATGATTGTGTGTAACTTTTAATTGTATGTTTATTTTAAGTAAGATATAATCTATACCACAAATTTTATTGAATAGAATCTAAGGGCTCCAACTGATTGTTCTCATTTCTCATTATAACCAAGTGTTCTCACTTGAGTCGCCCCATATATGGGGGCGACTCAAGTGAGAACACTTGGTTTTAATGAGAAATAAGAACAATCAATTATAGCCTTAAGATTTTATTAAATGAAATTTGTGGTATAGATTATATCTTACTTAAAATAAACATGCAACTAAATGATACACACTATCATTTTTCTCAAATCTCAATTAATTAAAGAATCTCTTATGAATAAAATTTAATATTTTTTCTCTAAGATATTTATATTTAATATTTGTTAAACATTAATTATAAATTTTTTTAATAAAATAAAATTACATAATTTCAAAATAAAATTCTCAATAATGAGTTTATAAAAATTTATTTACTATAATTTGAAATTTTAATATTTTTTAAAAATATAAAGTGAAAAAGCAGAGAAAAAAAATTAAAATATCTTATTCAAATTTTAATAAGTATCAATTTAAATTATTTATTTTAAATTTAAATTGCAATCTCGTTTTAATTTCAATTCATATAATTAATCATCAAAAAAATTCAATTCACGTATATTTTTTTGATAAACCAGATATTTGTAATGCTATGAAAATTATATTTTACAAAAACGTTAAAATAAGAAATCTTTAATGTATGCTAATTTTGATAGTGTTATTTATTTTTAATAGTACTGCATTTTAAATTTTGTAAATATGAATATTATAGAGATAGTTATATCAGATTTTGTTATAAAATTATTTTAACAATATCACTATTTTTATGATATATATTTGTTTGTTATAAATTTTTTAAAAATCTACGAATTTTTTAGCATCACATCTCTTCGTCACAGAAAAAATTTAATTTATTTAAAAGAAATAATCATTAAAATTAAATTTAAATATTTTTATCTTTTTTCTATGAATTTTTAAAAATATAGTGAAAATATCTTCATAAAAATCAGTATTGAAAAATATTTTATCATAAAATTATGAAATTTTAATTCTAAATAATTTTTTATAATTTAAAATTAAAATTATTCAAGAAAGAAATATTTAATTTTATTCATAAGAGATTCTCTAATTAATTTTGAGATTTGAGAAAAATGATTGTGTGTAACTTTTAATTGTATGTTTATTTTAAGTAAGATATAATCTATACCACAAATTTTATTGAATAGAATCTAAGGGCTCCAACTGATTGTTCTCATTTCTCATTATAACCAAGTGTTCTCACTTGATTCGCCCCATATATGGGGGCGACTCAAGTGAGAACACTTGGTTTTAATAAGAAATAAAAACAATCAATTATAGCCTTAAGATTTTATTAAATGAAATTTGTGGTATAGATTATATCTTACTTAAAATAAACATGCAACTAAATGATACACACTATCATTTTTCTCAAATCTCAATTAATTAAAGAATCTCTTATGAATAAAATTTAATATTTTTTCTCTAAGATATTTATATTTAATATTTGTTAAACATTAATTATAAATTTTTTTAATAAAATAAAATTATATAATTTCAAAATAAAATTCTCAATAATGAGTTTATAAAAATTTATTTACTATAATTTGAAATTTTAATATTTTTTAAAAATATAAAGTGAAAAAGCATAGAAAAAAGATTAAAATATCTTATTCAAATTTTAATAAGTATCAATTTAAATTATTTATTTTAAATTTAAATTGCAATCTCGTTTTAATTTCAATTCATATAATTAATCATCAAAAAAATTCAATTCACGTATATTTTTTTGATAAACCAGATATTTGTAATGCTATGAAAATTATATTTTACAAAAACGTTAAAATAAGAAATCTTTAATGTATGCTAATTTTGATAGTGTTATTTATTTTTAATAGTACTGCATTTTAAATTTTGTAAATATGAATATTATAGAGATAGTTATATCAGATTTTGTTATAAAATTATTTTAACAATATCACTATTTTTATGATATATATTTGTTTGTTATAAATTTTTTAAAAATCTACGAATTTTTTAGCATCACATCTCTTCGTCACAGAAAAAATTTAATTTATTTAAAAGAAATAATCATTAAAATTAAATTTAAATATTTTTATCTTTTTTCTATGAATTTTTAAAAATATAGTGAAAATATCTTCATAAAAATCAGTATTGAAAAATATTTTATCATAAAATTATGAAATTTTAATTCTAAATAATTTTTTATAATTTAAAATTAAAATTATTCAAGAAAGAAATATTTAATTTTATTCATAAGAGATTCTCTAATTAATTTTGAGATTTGAGAAAAATGATTGTGTGTAACTTTTAATTGTATGTTTATTTTAAGTAAGATATAATCTATACCACAAATTTTATTGAATAGAATCTAAGGGCTCCAACTGATTGTTCTCATTTCTCATTATAACCAAGTGTTCTCACTTGATTCGCCCCATATATGGGGGCGACTCAAGTGAGAACACTTGGTTTTAATGAGAAATAAGAACAATCAATTATAGCCTTAAGATTTTATTAAATGAAATTTGTGGTATAGATTATATCTTACTTAAAATAAACATGCAACTAAATGATACACACTATCATTTTTCTCAAATCTCAATTAATTAAAGAATCTCTTATGAATAAAATTTAATATTTTTTCTCTAAGATATTTATATTTAATATTTGTTAAACATTAATTATAAATTTTTTTAATAAAATAAAATTATATAATTTCAAAATAAAATTCTCAATAATGAGTTTATAAAAATTTATTTACTATAATTTGAAATTTTAATATTTTTTAAAAATATAAAGTGAAAAAGCATAGAAAAAAGATTAAAATATCTTATTCAAATTTTAATAAGTATCAATTTAAATTATTTATTTTAAATTTAAATTGCAATCTCGTTTTAATTTCAATTCATATAATTAATCATCAAAAAAATTCAATTCACGTATATTTTTTTGATAAACCAGATATTTGTAATGCTATGAAAATTATATTTTACAAAAACGTTAAAATAAGAAATCTTTAATGTATGCTAATTTTGATAGTGTTATTTATTTTTAATAGTACTGCATTTTAAATTTTGTAAATATGAATATTATAGAGATAGTTATATCAGATTTTGTTATAAAATTATTTTAACAATATCACTATTTTTATGATATATATTTGTTTGTTATAAATTTTTTAAAAATCTACGAATTTTTTAGCATCACATCTCTTCGTCACAGAAAAAATTTAATTTATTTAAAAGAAATAATCATTAAAATTAAATTTAAATATTTTTATCTTTTTTCTATGAATTTTTAAAAATATAGTGAAAATATCTTCATAAAAATCAGTATTGAAAAATATTTTATCATAAAATTATGAAATTTTAATTCTAAATAATTTTTTATAATTTAAAATTAAAATTATTCAAGAAAGAAATATTTAATTTTATTCATAAGAGATTCTCTAATTAATTTTGAGATTTGAGAAAAATGATTGTGTGTAACTTTTAATTGTATGTTTATTTTAAGTAAGATATAATCTATACCACAAATTTCATTGAATAGAATCTAAGGGCTCTAACTGATTGTTCTCATTTCTCATTATAACCAAGTGTTCTCACTTGAGTCGCCCCATATATGGGGGCGACTCAAGTGAGAACACTTGGTTTTAATGAGAAATAAGAACAATCAATTATAGCCTTAAGATTTTATTAAATGAAATTTGTGGTATAGATTATATCTTACTTAAAATAAACATGCAACTAAATGATACACACTATCATTTTTCTCAAATCTCAATTAATTAAAGAATCTCTTATGAATAAAATTTAATATTTTTTATCTAAGATATTTATATTTAATATTTGTTAAACATTAATTATAAATTTTTTTAATAAAATAAAATTACATAATTTCAAAATAAAATTCTCAATAATGAGTTTATAAAAATTTATTTACTATAATTTGAAATTTTAATATTTTTTAAAAATATAAAGTGAAAAAGCATAGAAAAAAGATTAAAATATCTTATTCAAATTTTAATAAGTATCAATTTAAATTATTTATTTTAAATTTAAATTGCAATCTCGTTTTAATTTCAATTCATATAATTAATCATCAAAAAAATTCAATTCACGTATATTTTTTTGATAAACCAGATATTTGTAATGCTATGAAAATTATATTTTACAAAAACGTTAAAATAAGAAATCTTTAATGTATGCTAATTTTGATAGTGTTATTTATTTTTAATAGTACTGCATTTTAAATTTTGTAAATATGAATATTATAGAGATAGTTATATCAGATTTTGTTATAAAATTATTTTAACAATATCACTATTTTTATGATATATATTTGTTTGTTATAAATTTTTTAAAAATCTACGAATTTTTTAGCATCACATCTCTTCGTCACAGAAAAAAATTTAATTTATTTAAAAGAAATAATCATTAAAATTAAATTTAAATATTTTTATCTTTTTTCTATGAATTTTTAAAAATATAGTGAAAATATCTTCATAAAAATCAGTATTGAAAAATATTTTATCATAAAATTATGAAATTTTAATTCTAAATAATTTTTTATAATTTAAAATTAAAATTATTCAAGAAAGAAATATTTAATTTTATTCATAAGAGATTCTCTAATTAATTTTGAGATTTGAGAAAAATGATTGTGTGTAACTTTTAATTGTATGTTTATTTTAAGTAAGATATAATCTATACCACAAATTTCATTGAATAGAATCTAAGGGCTCTAACTGATTGTTCTCATTTCTCATTATAACCAAGTGTTCTCACTTGAGTCGCCCCATATATGGGGGCGACTCAAGTGAGAACACTTGGTTTTAATGAGAAATAAGAACAATCAATTATAGCCTTAAGATTTTATTAAATGAAATTTGTGGTATAGATTATATCTTACTTAAAATAAACATGCAACTAAATGATACACACTATCATTTTTCTCAAATCTCAATTAATTAAAGAATCTCTTATGAATAAAATTTAATATTTTTTCTCTAAGATATTTATATTTAATATTTGTTAAACATTAATTATAAATTTTTTTAATAAAATAAAATTACATAATTTCAAAATAAAATTCTCAATAATGAGTTTATAAAAATTTATTTACTATAATTTGAAATTTTAATATTTTTTAAAAATATAAAGTGAAAAAGCATAGAAAAAAGATTAAAATATCTTATTCAAATTTTAATAAGTATCAATTTAAATTATTTATTTTAAATTTAAATTGCAATCTCGTTTTAATTTCAATTCATATAATTAATCATCAAAAAAATTCAATTCACGTATATTTTTTTGATAAACCAGATATTTGTAATGCTATGAAAATTATATTTTACAAAAACGTTAAAATAAGAAATCTTTAATGTATGCTAATTTTGATAGTGTTATTTATTTTTAATAGTACTGCATTTTAAATTTTGTAAATATGAATATTATAGAGATAGTTATATCAGATTTTGTTATAAAATTATTTTAACAATATCACTATTTTTATGATATATATTTGTTTGTTATAAATTTTTTAAAAATCTACGAATTTTTTAGCATCACATCTCTTCGTCACAGAAAAAAATTTAATTTATTTAAAAGAAATAATCATTAAAATTAAATTTAAATATTTTTATCTTTTTTCTATGAATTTTTAAAAATATAGTGAAAATATCTTCATAAAAATCAGTATTGAAAAATATTTTATCATAAAATTATGAAATTTTAATTCTAAATAATTTTTTATAATTTAAAATTAAAATTATTCAAGAAAGAAATATTTAATTTTATTCATAAGAGATTCTCTAATTAATTTTGAGATTTGAGAAAAATGATTGTGTGTAACTTTTAATTGTATGTTTATTTTAAGTAAGATATAATCTATACCACAAATTTCATTGAATAGAATCTAAGGGCTCTAACTGATTGTTCTCATTTCTCATTATAACCAAGTGTTCTCACTTGAGTCGCCCCATATATGGGGGCGACTCAAGTGAGAACACTTGGTTTTAATGAGAAATAAGAACAATCAATTATAGCCTTAAGATTTTATTAAATGAAATTTGTGGTATAGATTATATCTTACTTAAAATAAACATGCAACTAAATGATACACACTATCATTTTTCTCAAATCTCAATTAATTAAAGAATCTCTTATGAATAAAATTTAATATTTTTTATCTAAGATATTTATATTTAATATTTGTTAAACATTAATTATAAATTTTTTTAATAAAATAAAATTACATAATTTCAAAATAAAATTCTCAATAATGAGTTTATAAAAATTTATTTACTATAATTTGAAATTTTAATATTTTTTAAAAATATAAAGTGAAAAAGCATAGAAAAAAGATTAAAATATCTTATTCAAATTTTAATAAGTATCAATTTAAATTATTTATTTTAAATTTAAATTGCAATCTCGTTTTAATTTCAATTCATATAATTAATCATCAAAAAAATTCAATTCACGTATATTTTTTTGATAAACCAGATATTTGTAATGCTATGAAAATTATATTTTACAAAAACGTTAAAATAAGAAATCTTTAATGTATGCTAATTTTGATAGTGTTATTTATTTTTAATAGTACTGCATTTTAAATTTTGTAAATATGAATATTATAGAGATAGTTATATCAGATTTTGTTATAAAATTATTTTAACAATATCACTATTTTTATGATATATATTTGTTTGTTATAAATTTTTTAAAAATCTACGAATTTTTTAGCATCACATCTCTTCGTCACAGAAAAAAATTTAATTTATTTAAAAGAAATAATCATTAAAATTAAATTTAAATATTTTTATCTTTTTTCTATGAATTTTTAAAAATATAGTGAAAATATCTTCATAAAAATCAGTATTGAAAAATATTTTATCATAAAATTATGAAATTTTAATTCTAAATAATTTTTTATAATTTAAAATTAAAATTATTCAAGAAAGAAATATTTAATTTTATTCATAAGAGATTCTCTAATTAATTTTGAGATTTGAGAAAAATGATTGTGTGTAACTTTTAATTGTATGTTTATTTTAAGTAAGATATAATCTATACCACAAATTTCATTGAATAGAATCTAAGGGCTCTAACTGATTGTTCTCATTTCTCATTATAACCAAGTGTTCTCACTTGAGTCGCCCCATATATGGGGGCGACTCAAGTGAGAACACTTGGTTTTAATGAGAAATAAGAACAATCAATTATAGCCTTAAGATTTTATTAAATGAAATTTGTGGTATAGATTATATCTTACTTAAAATAAACATGCAACTAAATGATACACACTATCATTTTTCTCAAATCTCAATTAATTAAAGAATCTCTTATGAATAAAATTTAATATTTTTTATCTAAGATATTTATATTTAATATTTGTTAAACATTAATTATAAATTTTTTTAATAAAATAAAATTACATAATTTCAAAATAAAATTCTCAATAATGAGTTTATAAAAATTTATTTACTATAATTTGAAATTTTAATATTTTTTAAAAATATAAAGTGAAAAAGCATAGAAAAAAGATTAAAATATCTTATTCAAATTTTAATAAGTATCAATTTAAATTATTTATTTTAAATTTAAATTGCAATCTCGTTTTAATTTCAATTCATATAATTAATCATCAAAAAAATTCAATTCACGTATATTTTTTTGATAAACCAGATATTTGTAATGCTATGAAAATTATATTTTACAAAAACGTTAAAATAAGAAATCTTTAATGTATGCTAATTTTGATAGTGTTATTTATTTTTAATAGTACTGCATTTTAAATTTTGTAAATATGAATATTATAGAGATAGTTATATCAGATTTTGTTATAAAATTATTTTAACAATATCACTATTTTTATGATATATATTTGTTTGTTATAAATTTTTTAAAAATCTACGAATTTTTTAGCATCACATCTCTTCGTCACAGAAAAAAATTTAATTTATTTAAAAGAAATAATCATTAAAATTAAATTTAAATATTTTTATCTTTTTTCTATGAATTTTTAAAAATATAGTGAAAATATCTTCATAAAAATCAGTATTGAAAAATATTTTATCATAAAATTATGAAATTTTAATTCTAAATAATTTTTTATAATTTAAAATTAAAATTATTCAAGAAAGAAATATTTAATTTTATTCATAAGAGATTCTCTAATTAATTTTGAGATTTGAGAAAAATGATTGTGTGTAACTTTTAATTGTATGTTTATTTTAAGTAAGATATAATCTATACCACAAATTTCATTGAATAGAATCTAAGGGCTCTAACTGATTGTTCTCATTTCTCATTATAACCAAGTGTTCTCACTTGAGTCGCCCCATATATGGGGGCGACTCAAGTGAGAACACTTGGTTTTAATGAGAAATAAGAACAATCAATTATAGCCTTAAGATTTTATTAAATGAAATTTGTGGTATAGATTATATCTTACTTAAAATAAACATGCAACTAAATGATACACACTATCATTTTTCTCAAATCTCAATTAATTAAAGAATCTCTTATGAATAAAATTTAATATTTTTTATCTAAGATATTTATATTTAATATTTGTTAAACATTAATTATAAATTTTTTTAATAAAATAAAATTACATAATTTCAAAATAAAATTCTCAATAATGAGTTTATAAAAATTTATTTACTATAATTTGAAATTTTAATATTTTTTAAAAATATAAAGTGAAAAAGCATAGAAAAAAGATTAAAATATCTTATTCAAATTTTAATAAGTATCAATTTAAATTATTTATTTTAAATTTAAATTGCAATCTCGTTTTAATTTCAATTCATATAATTAATCATCAAAAAAATTCAATTCACGTATATTTTTTTGATAAACCAGATATTTGTAATGCTATGAAAATTATATTTTACAAAAACGTTAAAATAAGAAATCTTTAATGTATGCTAATTTTGATAGTGTTATTTATTTTTAATAGTACTGCATTTTAAATTTTGTAAATATGAATATTATAGAGATAGTTATATCAGATTTTGTTATAAAATTATTTTAACAATATCACTATTTTTATGATATATATTTGTTTGTTATAAATTTTTTAAAAATCTACGAATTTTTTAGCATCACATCTCTTCGTCACAGAAAAAAATTTAATTTATTTAAAATAAATAATCATTAAAATTAAATTTAAATATTTTTATCTTTTTTCTATGAATTTTTAAAAATATAGTGAAAATATCTTCATAAAAATCAGTATTGAAAAATATTTTATCATAAAATTATGAAATTTTAATTCTAAATAATT
Source organism: Vicia villosa (assembly GCF_029867415.1). NCBI lineage: Eukaryota > Viridiplantae > Streptophyta > Magnoliopsida > Fabales > Fabaceae > Vicia > Vicia villosa. The sequence goes on from NW_026705579.1 coordinate 502,744, forward strand.
TTTTATAATTTAAAATTAAAATTATTCAAGAAAGAAATATTTAATTTTATTCATAAGAGATTCTCTAATTAATTTTGAGATTTGAGAAAAATGATTGTGTGTAACTTTTAATTGTATGTTTATTTTAAGTAAGATATAATCTATACCACAAATTTTATTGAATAGAATCTAAGGGCTCCAACTGATTGTTCTCATTTCTCATTATAACCAAGTGTTCTCACTTGATTCGCCCCATATATGGGGGCGACTCAAGTGAGAACACTTGGTTTTAATGAGAAATAAGAACAATCAATTATAGCCTTAAGATTTTATTAAATGAAATTTGTGGTATAGATTATATCTTACTTAAAATAAACATGCAACTAAATGATACACACTATCATTTTTCTCAAATCTCAATTAATTAAAGAATCTCTTATGAATAAAATTTAATATTTTTTCTCTAAGATATTTATATTTAATATTTGTTAAACATTAATTATAAATTTTTTTAATAAAATAAAATTATATAATTTCAAAATAAAATTCTCAATAATGAGTTTATAAAAATTTATTTACTATAATTTGAAATTTTAATATTTTTTAAAAATATAAAGTGAAAAAGCATAGAAAAAAGATTAAAATATCTTATTCAAATTTTAATAAGTATCAATTTAAATTATTTATTTTAAATTTAAATTGCAATCTCGTTTTAATTTCAATTCATATAATTAATCATCAAAAAAATTCAATTCACGTATATTTTTTTGATAAACCAGATATTTGTAATGCTATGAAAATTATATTTTACAAAAACGTTAAAATAAGAAATCTTTAATGTATGCTAATTTTGATAGTGTTATTTATTTTTAATAGTACTGCATTTTAAATTTTGTAAATATGAATATTATAGAGATAGTTATATCAAATTTTGTTATAAAATTATTTTAACAATATCACTATTTTTATGATATATATTTGTTTGTTATAAATTTTTTAAAAATCTACGAATTTTTTAGCATCACATCTCTTCGTCACAGAAAAAATTTAATTTATTTAAAAGAAATAATCATTAAAATTAAATTTAAATATTTTTATCTTTTTTCTATGAATTTTTAAAAATATAGTGAAAATATCTTCATAAAAATCAGTATTGAAAAATATTTTATCATAAAATTATGAAATTTTAATTCTAAATAATTTTTTATAATTTAAAATTAAAATTATTCAAGAAAGAAATATTTAATTTTATTCATAAGAGATTCTCTAATTAATTTTGAGATTTGAGAAAAATGATTGTGTGTAACTTTTAATTGTATGTTTATTTTAAGTAAGATATAATCTATACCACAAATTTCATTGAATAGAATCTAAGGGCTCTAACTGATTGTTCTCATTTCTCATTATAACCAAGTGTTCTCACTTGAGTCGCCCCATATATGGGGGCGACTCAAGTGAGAACACTTGGTTTTAATGAGAAATAAGAACAATCAATTATAGCCTTAAGATTTTATTAAATGAAATTTGTGGTATAGATTATATCTTACTTAAAATAAACATGCAACTAAATGATACACACTATCATTTTTCTCAAATCTCAATTAATTAAAGAATCTCTTATGAATAAAATTTAATATTTTTTATCTAAGATATTTATATTTAATATTTGTTAAACATTAATTATAAATTTTTTTAATAAAATAAAATTACATAATTTCAAAATAAAATTCTCAATAATGAGTTTATAAAAATTTATTTACTATAATTTGAAATTTTAATATTTTTTAAAAATATAAAGTGAAAAAGCATAGAAAAAAGATTAAAATATCTTATTCAAATTTTAATAAGTATCAATTTAAATTATTTATTTTAAATTTAAATTGCAATCTCGTTTTAATTTCAATTCATATAATTAATCATCAAAAAAATTCAATTCACGTATATTTTTTTGATAAACCAGATATTTGTAATGCTATGAAAATTATATTTTACAAAAACGTTAAAATAAGAAATCTTTAATGTATGCTAATTTTGATAGTGTTATTTATTTTTAATAGTACTGCATTTTAAATTTTGTAAATATGAATATTATAGAGATAGTTATATCAGATTTTGTTATAAAATTATTTTAACAATATCACTATTTTTATGATATATATTTGTTTGTTATAAATTTTTTAAAAATCTACGAATTTTTTAGCATCACATCTCTTCGTCACAGAAAAAAATTTAATTTATTTAAAATAAATAATCATTAAAATTAAATTTAAATATTTTTATCTTTTTTCTATGAATTTTTAAAAATATAGTGAAAATATCTTCATAAAAATCAGTATTGAAAAATATTTTATCATAAAATTATGAAATTTTAATTCTAAATAATTTTTTATAATTTAAAATTAAAATTATTCAAGAAAGAAATATTTAATTTTATTCATAAGAGATTCTCTAATTAATTTTGAGATTTGAGAAAAATGATTGTGTGTAACTTTTAATTGTATGTTTATTTTAAGTAAGATATAATCTATACCACAAATTTCATTGAATAGAATCTAAGGGCTCTAACTGATTGTTCTCATTTCTCATTATAACCAAGTGTTCTCACTTGAGTCGCCCCATATATGGGGGCGACTCAAGTGAGAACACTTGGTTTTAATGAGAAATAAGAACAATCAATTATAGCCTTAAGATTTTATTAAATGAAATTTGTGGTATAGATTATATCTTACTTAAAATAAACATGCAACTAAATGATACACACTATCATTTTTCTCAAATCTCAATTAATTAAAGAATCTCTTATGAATAAAATTTAATATTTTTTATCTAAGATATTTATATTTAATATTTGTTAAACATTAATTATAAATTTTTTTAATAAAATAAAATTACATAATTTCAAAATAAAATTCTCAATAATGAGTTTATAAAAATTTATTTACTATAATTTGAAATTTTAATATTTTTTAAAAATATAAAGTGAAAAAGCATAGAAAAAAGATTAAAATATCTTATTCAAATTTTAATAAGTATCAATTTAAATTATTTATTTTAAATTTAAATTGCAATCTCGTTTTAATTTCAATTCATATAATTAATCATCAAAAAAATTCAATTCACGTATATTTTTTTGATAAACCAGATATTTGTAATGCTATGAAAATTATATTTTACAAAAACGTTAAAATAAGAAATCTTTAATGTATGCTAATTTTGATAGTGTTATTTATTTTTAATAGTACTGCATTTTAAATTTTGTAAATATGAATATTATAGAGATAGTTATATCAGATTTTGTTATAAAATTATTTTAACAATATCACTATTTTTATGATATATATTTGTTTGTTATAAATTTTTTAAAAATCTACGAATTTTTTAGCATCACATCTCTTCGTCACAGAAAAAAATTTAATTTATTTAAAATAAATAATCATTAAAATTAAATTTAAATATTTTTATCTTTTTTCTATGAATTTTTAAAAATATAGTGAAAATATCTTCATAAAAATCAGTATTGAAAAATATTTTATCATAAAATTATGAAATTTTAATTCTAAATAATTTTTTATAATTTAAAATTAAAATTATTCAAGAAAGAAATATTTAATTTTATTCATAAGAGATTCTCTAATTAATTTTGAGATTTGAGAAAAATGATTGTGTGTAACTTTTAATTGTATGTTTATTTTAAGTAAGATATAATCTATACCACAAATTTCATTGAATAGAATCTAAGGGCTCTAACTGATTGTTCTCATTTCTCATTATAACCAAGTGTTCTCACTTGAGTCGCCCCATATATATATATATATATATATATATATATATATATATATATATATATATATATATATATATATATATATATATATATATATATATATATTATTGATTCAAATATTTTAATCTATTGAAAGAATTATAAACAACAATTTATTATCGCTTTTAAAAAATTTCATTTTAATTTTATATATATCTATTTTGATAAAACAATTTTGTTTTTTATTTAAATTTTAAAAACGAAAAATACGCGTGCCACCTGAGTACTCATGCTAAAGAACAGAGAGGTATCTCACTAGTTGATGAGAGAACGAGGAGAAAATGAATAATAGACAATTTTAATTTTGGAATCAAACAGATCCTACTATAAACAGAAATTAAATGACTTATCTTATGATATGGAACAATATATTAAAAGGAATTTATTCATGAAAAAAAATACTAAAAACTCATTAAAGGAATTTATTGAGTAGAATACTAAAACCACATTAAAAGAAATTTATTAGTTGATATAGTGTTTATAGTAAATAAATATGCATATTGAAATTCCTTTATAAACCAAATACTTAATAGTTTTGCATAGACTTTACACTATGTCGATAGGCATAATGAAATGTACGATAAAATATTACATGAATTTCTAATAAATTATTAATTATATAAATATTATCATAAAATAAATGTAGGAGATTACTAAAATCAAATCATCTAATTTTTTTTTTAAAAATTGACAATGTCAAACATATGATTTTTCTTAGTATATTCTCTTTTACCATAAATATAAATTAAAAACAAGTTTATTAATATTGAATTTTTTTTGACAAGAACAAATTTAACTGATTTCATTAATCAAATAAAACTCAACAGAAGGAGGTACATTTCTAAAGAAACTACGTCTAGACTAAGAATTGACAGCTTTAAAGTTCAAAAACATAAACAACAAATTCTAAATAGTCTTAATAATAAAGCTAAATTCGGAATTACCAAAATGAGCCGCATGAATTGCCTTAATAACATATTGACAATCACTTTCAAAAATGACATAGGATAACTGGAGAGATATTGCATTCTGGATTGTTTCCTTCAAAGCGGTAGCGTCGGTTGATTAACTGTAGGAGGAGTCCAACATACTGATAAATTATTAACCACTACCAAATTATAATCATCTCTAGCTAAAAACAGAGTCATACCAATTGTGATAAGCTTGTAAGCCAATCTTCAAAACATCAACCGGAATATCTTGCCAAACCACATTAATATTGAATTGAAAATTAAAAAGTTGCTTTATTTTATTAAATAATTTTTCTTTCATAAATGAATCATTCATTCGTTATAGAATAGAAAGAGTCCTATGTTATAGAAATGAAATTAATATAAGAAAGACACTACATATACACTGTCGAAGCCAAAAAGAAATTAGGGTTATCAAAATATGGCGAACTACAAGATTTCAAATTGTTTTAATATCTTTATCATCATAGCTACCATTGCTGCAGGTACTTAGTCTCTTCTCCATCATTTTAAATGATAAGCATCCAATTATATTTTATTTTCTCTACTCTACACTATACACTGAAACACGGACTCACACATGAATTAGACAAGATATTGACATTGAAATATCGACACCAATAAAATTTGAAAATATATTAGTATCGTGTCCCACACTATGGTGTCAGTGTGGGTGACACGTCTCTTATTAAAGGTATCGGTGCTACAGAGCTAATTTATTTATTTGTCCATGTGATCATAGTGCAATATTCAAGAGTGGAAGCAGGCAAATGCTCAGAAGTTTTCAAGAGATGTGATGACATGGATTGTCCTTCACATTGTAAATCAACTTATGGCAATCGTAGTTTAGGGCATATATGTGATCTCTTCTACATCTGCACTTGTTTCTTCGAGCAAGATTCTTCCTCATCCAGTATGTGTGTCATTGGGAATGGAACATGCTATGCTGGTGAATGTGATGCAGCTTGTTGTGATGCAAAGTGTGCTAAAAGTTATAATCGAGGTTTTGGAACATGCCTTCCTAATTATTTTACTAAGGATAGATGTGTTTGTTCCTATAGAAGTTAGATTACTCAGATTGTAATGAAATAATACTATGAATGAAAATATTTTCTTTTGGAAAATTTTCATTTTAATTGTATTTATATCATGGCGCTCATCTATAATATCTAATATACTACTTTCTCTCTAATTTTCTCACAAGTCTCTTTATTTCTCTTTTTTTTTTTTAAATATCTAATATACTATTATCTTTATTTCTCTCTTTCAATATCTAAAATGAGTGTGTAGTGTCCATAGATAATTTTTTTCTCTAAGGGTCCGTTTGGTTTAGATGAGGGGAGGGGAGAGATTTTAATGAAGGAAATGGGAGGTGAGGTGAGGGATTTTTTTTAATCAAATAAGTGTTTGGTTCAAAATAAGAAAGGGGAGGGGAGGAGAGGGATTTTAATTAAAAATATGTTTGGTTTAGGAGGGGAGGGAGTTTTATTAGTAAATTACATTTTTACCCTTATGATCTTATATAAGTGATATAATATTCAAATATGAAAATTCAAAAATATTTTTTTGGTAATACATTTTTTAATATTGAGAAACGTTATAATTTACCATAGCGTTAATTAACTGAGCACACTTGATTCAGATTATAATTCTCCGACACAAATGAAACTATATGCTAATAATAATATTTAAATTGTGATGAATCATCTAACAAAACAAATGCATAAAATAATTTATTATTAAAACTAATAATTTAAATTTTTTAATAAAATGAATAAACAAAAAATAAAATAAAGTGAATGATTTAAAATTTGATATAAAAGAAAATATAATAGGATAAATAACAAAATTATAAGAAAAAATGAACATAAATAAATATTATAAAAATTATAAAAATAATGTAATGATTATGATTTGTAGTAAGTAAAAAAAATTGAAAATAATTTGAAGGTCGATAATAGTTATAATAAGTTGATGGGAACAATCGAGAAAAATCACATAGAAGAGAAACATTAAGACGAAAGAAAATAAATAATTTTGAAATATTAAAATTAAACTGAGGATATTTTAGTAAATATAATAATTTTTTACGTATTAAAATTGAGATTCTCTTCCCTCCCCTCCAAATCCCCCGATTTGGAGGGAAGCAAAAAGTGTGGTTTGGAGGGATTTTGCTCCCCTCAATTCCCCTCCTTAAATTTGAATTAAACATATTTAGTCAGAAATTTCCCCTCCCCTCCATCTACCCCGAACCAAACACACCCTAAAAAATCGGGTGGAGAGACGAATAGTTACCTATTTATTTTACAAAGAGTAGTGGTCAAAGTTCAACTTAGAAATACCAATATTTTAGCACAGAAATCGATTATGTAGAACAACATTAAAGATGCGTTTGTCAAACATTAAAACACATTAAAAAACGTAATTGTACATTGATAATCTCAATTTCTCTTTTAGGCATATTTTATGGACGTATAAAAAATTGTTTTCACGACTATTAAAAAATTCAATCAAATGTAGTTAATTTTTTAGATTTTATACAAAATATTGATCAAATTTATTATAATATCTTCTTGATTAAATTTAATGAAATGTTGAAATAGAGGATTATATTAAAAGTTATATATAGCATTAAATGATTTAGTAATTGATTTTACCGGATTAGATGGATCTTCGTGGCCTGCAACGAAAAGTACTCAGATGCTAAAGTGAGAAAAGAGAGCAATCAGAGTACAAGTACAAGGTATTTATAGCCCCGAGTGCTGGGCCAAGATCTCGCGATTGGACTGTATACCCAGGCTCACTTCGGAGACTGCTAGGATTCTACGTGTATAGTGGGACCAGCACGTCGTCTCCATCCTGGTTCAACCACTCCAAAGTTTAAGGGGGAGACGCTGTCTTTTAGGGAGTGCATGGAATCCGCCTTATTCGGAGAGTTGGAAGTGAAGGAACCCTACGAGGAAGAGGGTCCTCGGTAGAAGAGCTAAGCAGTGATGCCCGTAGGGAGCACTCGCTCGGACTCAGTCCTGCCCTCGCTCGGACTCAGTCCTGCCCGACCGAGGGCTAATGGTGTTGATCAATTGAAGGTCACGTCGCTTATGCCCGTCCTACGAGCATATATTGACGAAGAGGAATTCCCCTTGGGTCAAGAAAGATTTGAATCTCTTAATCCAATTGTGCCAGACACCGACAGAGTCCAGAACAATAATAATTAATTTTTATTGATTAATAGCGTCCACATGCCCATTGTTTTTCTTAAATCACATATCTATAAAATAAATAAAAAAGTTATTTTTACACTATATTCTTATACCTACACCGCATTTAACTAATTATCAATACTATAAATAGTGAAATATTATAATAATATTTTTTTAAAAAAAGATTTATTATTATTTTTTTAGATTGAGGGAGTAGAGAAATAAAATTATGTGAATAACTAATTTCTTAACTTGATTACTCAACATTTTAAATTTAATTAACCAATTATATAACTATTAAAAAATCTAAAAATTCTATTAACCAACTTTATTATACTATTAAAAAATATTTTAATATCTGGAATTTCATAAAAAAAAATTTAAATAAATAAAATAATGTGCAATGTATAAATACGGTGAACAATATTTAATATTATTTAATATAAGTATTGAGAAATACTAATGTGTACGAACATAGTATCGTTTAAATCCCACGAATGTGCGAATGTATAGTGAAGTTATCATTCAATTACTCTATGTATGTTTTTTAATTTCATTTCACACATTTTTCATTTACAATCTCTGCGGTGAATAATTTATTGCCTAATTAATATTAGTATTTATGATTATGAAAAGTAAGTATAAAAATTCAAAATGTCTGTGTACTTTCTCATTTCGTTAAATATGAGCGAATATTTTATCATGCCATATTTTTTATATAAATAAGGTTAAAATATATATATATATATATATATATATATATATATATATATATATATATATATATATATATATATATATATATATATATATATATATATATATATATAATGGTACACAAAAATAAAGGGGGAACTATACCAAAACCTTCTCAACCCGATGTAAATCTAAAAAAAAAGGCATACCAAGCCTATTCTTTACAAAATCTGTCCTTAAAAATAAAGGAATAGAAGTAAAATGAGTAGAATTAGTCACTGATAAACCAAAATTAGCAAGGGCACCTGCACAGCTATTCCTTTCTCTAAATATATGAGAAACTACAAAATTCCAATGATAAACTAAGTTAATACAATTAATCCATCTATTTCTAATGATCCAAGGACACTAAACGGAGGGTTATATGCTTTAACCAATGCCATTGAATCTGTTTCCAACCAAACTTTGCGCCAATTCTTCTCATGAGCGAACTCAATTGCTTGCATAGCACCCGAGAGTTTGGCGATGAGAGAATTAGAAGTACCTAAAAAAGACGCAAAAGCGCCAACAAAGCAACCATCCCAATCTCTTGCTAAAGCCCCACAAGCTGACAATATAGGAGTAGCAGCACCGTCACAATTTATCTTAAATCATCCCCTCAGAGGGGGCTGCCATAGCACCTCTCGAATCTTAGGAGCTCTCGGAGGCCTCATAAAAATCTGAAATTTCTTGAGAATCACAAATTCCTCCATACCAATATGCGAGCCTATACTCACTACATTCCCAGCAGAAGAAACAGTAGTCAAAATGGAAGCAATTGAAGATGAAAAGGAACTAAAAGTATTATGAAATCTAACCAAATTCCGAGCTTTCCAAATCGAGTTGATAAGACTAACAATCGTCACTTTGTTAACAATCTTGCACTGAACCGCACCATCTATACCCATTAATCTCCAAATGTCTAACTAGCCCACGATAGAAAATGACAAGTTCAACATATTTTCCAACCATCTCCATAACTTCATCGCATACCGACACTCAAAAAATAATTGAGTCTCTGTTTCCTCTTCCGAATTGCAAAGCACATAGATAGAGGGGAAAGAAAAGCTCCTGCTCTTCCATTGATCGTCGGTGGGTAACTTATGGTGACGAAGTATCCACACCATAAAAGATTTTGCCGGTGGAATTGAGCTACTCCAGATCATCTTCCACCAATCCTTACAAATACCCTTGCTACGCTTAAAGTCATACGCCAACTTTAAAGATAAGTCACCGTTGGCCGAATGCTTCGAACATCTCTTGTCTGGACGAATGTCAAAAGGAATGTGACAATTATTAATATGCACTTTCATTGACAGGGGAATTGTCGTTGAAGCCTTAGAAAAGTTCCACAGACCATTTTGAATGATACTACTTACCAGATTATCTACAATCAGCGCTGGAGCCTCATTATCATAGCAAAAGGGAGGACCACACCAATTGTCGTACCATAAACTATTGGAATGACCATTACCAATACACCAAGTGGAGTTCTCAATGACAGTTTTTATCTCGTGCTTAGCGCTAGCCCAAATGGAAGAGAAAACATGATGCTTGATAAACTTGTTATTCCTAGTTACTTTGGTCCTGAGAAGAACATCCCAACAGGAGGAAGAATTGATAATATCCCAAGCAAGCTTTAAGTTAAAAGCTTCATTAAGATTGCTTATAGATCTTAGACCCAAACATCCTTCTTCAAAAGGCAAGCAGAGCTAATTCCAAGCCACTGTGATGACTTTACTGTTAGTTGTTGTCCCGCTCCAAATGAACCTTTTGATCGCCCTTTCAAGATCCCGTATGAGAGACATCGTCCAAGCATACATAGACATGCTATGAATAAGCATACCATGAATCATAGATTTAACCAACTCCACCCGAACGCCGTACGATAGCAACGAACCTTTCCATGAAGCTAGCTTGCTAATGATTTTATCTGCTATAGGCTGCAGGAAAATCTTTTTCGGTTTGCCTATGAAAATCGGAACACCAAGATAAATAAGAAGAGATGGACCTATCATGACCCCGATCTAGCCGCAAGAATATTAACCTGGGAAGCTGACATTACACCACAGTAAACGAATGACTTCTTACAGTTAACACTTTGCCCCGAAACAACCTCGTATTCTTTGAAAGCCGAAATAAGATGCTTAATGTTTGACATTTTCGCTTCACAAAATATGAGAATATTATCTGCATATAAAAGATATGATGGAACTGTTATGTTCAAGGGCCCTTGAATACAATCCAGCTTTTTCTCAGCCACCAACTGGAGAAGCTTACGGCAAAGAACCTCTTCTGCCAAGCAAAAAAGAAGCGGAGATAGCGGGTCTCACTTCCGAACACCGCTAGAACAATTAAAGTATCCATGCAAAACAACATTAATGTTAACGGACACAGAGGCCGAGTGAAGAATTTAGCTAATCTAGGAGTAGAATTTAGCGTTAAAACCGAAATTCTGCAGCACTTTCAAAAGGAAGTTCCAATTCAATGTGTTGAAGGATTTCCTAATATCCACTTTGAGAGCCTAGTTGCTGCACCAAGTGTTAGAGTCCAGTAAGTTGAACGCTTCGGAGGAAAACCCAACACAATCATGAGTTTTTCTAACTTGGATGAACCCGTGCTGCTCTTTTGAAGTTAGAAACGGCATCAAAACAACTTGCCAATCCGCAATGATCTTTGAAATCAACTTAAACTTGAAGTTTGAAATAGTGATGGGGTGGAAAAGCTCCAAAGTATTAACTCCCTTCACTTTAGGAATAAGAACGATAGTATTAGAATTGAATCCCGGGAGAATCCAACCCGAAAGAAAAATCTCAATTGTTGTATTCAAGGCAACTTAAGATTTGTGAGAGGAACTATCTGACATAAGATTTAGAGTTGGCCGTCGTTGTGTTTGTTTTGAAACTTTGGAGGCATTATTTGTTTGGATCAGGATTTGACGTGTATAATGAACACAAGAGTTTGAAGTATTTGTTTGATTTGAAAGAGTTGAGTATGAGGCAAACAAGATGGTTGGAATTCTTGAAGGATATGATTTTGGTTTGAATTACCATCCAAGAAAAGCAAATGTTGTAGCCGATGCAGGGAGTAGGAAATCATTGCATATCTCTCTATTGATGATTCGAGAATTGGAATGGTTGGAACAATGTCGAGATTGAGTTTGGTTGAGAAGCGATTACTTTGTGTGAAGTTTGGTATGTTGAAGCTTAATTGTGGTATTCTTGATGAGATTTGAGAAGGTCAGAAATCGGATTTGAAATTGGTTAACAAGATGACAGTGATTAATCAAGGAAAAGGTGATTATTTTCGGATTGACGAGAAATGTGTCATGAGATGTCGTGATCGAGTTTGTATTCCTGACGTTCGGATTTTAAAAGAAGGATATTGCGGAATTTGTGTATTCGTGTTTGACTTGTCAGAAACCGTATGGTTTGATGCAACCGTTATCCATTCCTGAGTGGAAGTGGGATATCATTTCTATGGATTTTATTTTGGGTTTGCCGAGGACATCGAGTAATCGTGAGGCGATTTGGGTCATTGTGGATAGATCGAAGAAATCTGCACACCTTATTCCGATAAGAATGGATTATCCGATGGAGAGACTTACAAAGTTGTATTTTGAGAAGGTTGTTTGTTTGCATGGAATTCCGTCGAGTATTGTTTCTAATAGAGATATGCGGTTTACTTCTAGATTTTGGGAAAGTTTACATAAGGCTTTGGGTACAAGTTGTGTTTGAGTTATGCTTATCGTCCACAAACTGATGGTCAAAAGGAGAAGACGATTCAGTCGCTTGGGGATCTTTTGAGAGCTTGTGTTTTGGAGAAAGAAAGTGCTTGGGATAGTTATTTACCGTCGATTGAGTTCACGTATGATAACTGTTTTCATTCTAGTATTGGTATGGTTCCTTTTGAAGTTCTATATAGTCGAAGGTGTGGAACGCTTTTGTGTTGGTACGGAGCTAGAGAGAGTAGGTGTAGTTTTGCCGATGAGATGGTTATGTCGATTGTATTTTCGAGGACGAAAATATTCTAATTGGGGGAGAGTTGTAACATCCCGATTTTATTAATATTTTTATATATTATATTAGTACTTATATTATTTGGTGTTTTTAATAATAATTTATTTATTTAGTTATTATGTGATATAATAATTATTTGAAATATTTGATTGTATGTGTGTTTGTGTTATTTGGGTTAACTAAGTTATATGAGAGATATAGTTAATTGGGCCTTAGTAGTATAAACATAATAGATGGATTATGGGTTAAGCCCATTAAGAGAAAAAAGATAGTAAGAGTAGAAAGTTAGGGTTTTATAGTTAAAGTCTCATAATTCATTTTGGAGGAGAAAGGAAAAATAGAAGAGAGAAGAGAAAGAAGGGAGGAGTACTTGAGAGAAGAAGAAAAATTATGGAGGAAGCCTCAATTTTCACAGCAAGTTTCAACATAGAGTCACCTTGGCAAATTGAGCGTATCTCTCAATCCAACAGTTGGATCGTTATGGTACTTGGACACAACGTTCCTGACTCATAGAGGTAAGCCGATTTCCGAACTGGTTTTTAGGTGTGCCTCCAAATGATGTTAGAAAGGATTTTTCTTGGAGAAAAGCTTAGAGCTATGGTGAAAGAGTCCAAATTTACCAAGGTAAAGGTGAATTTTTTTCATGATAAAGGTTTGTATGATAGTATGTTATGGTGGGTAGATTCTATACTTGATATCCATGTTCTTTTATGTGCAATTTTGGGTATTTGATGGTTTGTTGGAACGTGATGATATAAATGTGATAAGTTGTGTGCAATTGATAATCTATGTGTATTATATTGTTGTTTTTGTTGTGGGTAGACCATTGGTAGTAAAATATTGAGTTTTGTTGTAGAATTAAAAATGTTAGGGTTTATGTTAGATTTTCATGAAATTGAACTCTAATCATATTTTGATATGAATTGATGATGATAAATGACATGTACAGTAGATGCTAGGAATTGGAAAATAATGAAATAGAAATATAATTGAACTGAAATTAATATAGTGTGATTATTAATTGGTTGATTTAACTAATAGATGAATTAATTTCAATTAGTTTATTTAATTGGAAAATACTTGGACTTAGATAAATTATTCGATTTGTCGGTAAATAACGGTATCTTGAGAATTTGACCGTAATCATGTTTTAGGATTTAGTAAATAACAGAGGGATTATACTATGACAGAAAGTAGTGAATTTAACCGAATGAATCAAATAATCGGTGAAGTAATTGACTTTTGTCCGATTAGCCGGTATTGAGTTGTGATTATATCTTATAGATTGGTTGTGAATATCTTTGTGATTATTTGTTAATGGATCGATCGTTGATTAGGTGAATTGTCAGTATTGTTCCGTTATTTATATGAAGTTATTGTAATATGTGTGAAGTGTTATTACCTTTAATAATTGGTAATAATTGTGATATAGGCGTATGCCTTGTGACGAATATTTTGTGAAGTAAATGATGATGATGATGATGATGTTATGTGATGTCCGGTTTATTGAGTCGCATACATTTGTATATATATTGTGACGGCCTGGATTGGCAAATTAGTGACGAAGGCTTATGCCTTGTGCCTCTGAATTGGGTAATTGGTGACGGGGGCTAAAGCTCTGATTGGTACCGCATGCATATGCATAGTTTGAGTCGCATTTGAGTCGCATACTGAGTTACATTCGAGTCATTGTTATGATGTGTGGATGCATAGTTTGTGAAGTTGAATTCATTTGATATGGATTGTTTATGTGTTGTAGATATGATGTACGTGAATGAAACATATATGATGAGAACGTGAATATATATGTATTAATGATATATGTGTATAAGTTGGAATATTGAACCATGTTGTTGTCGCGATGCAAATTGCTTATATTGAGAAGTGGTGAATTGTGTATGATCTTATCTTGATATATCTATTATCACACCATCCTTTATACTGTTTGATATCTCACCCCTTCTGCTGATGTTTCCTCTACCATGGGAAATGGGCAGGTACTCAAGTATAGCTGTGGAAGTTTGTTGCTTCATCGAGTCCTGTTGGTGTGTCGCTCTGATACGTAGCACTCGGGGGTTGTTTATATTGTTGTTTCTATGTTGTTAATGTTTTAGTTGTTATTATTATAACCATTGAATCCAAGTTGAATAATATGAAGTACTTGTTATACTTCCAAGTTGTATGAGTTGAATAAAGCTGATAGTTGACTGTTATCCGAATGCTATGTATCATTGTTGAATGAAATACAAGTTGAAGTTTTAAGTTGATATGTGATACTCCAATTTGTTGTTTGAAATTTTAGATACTTTGATATTTCTTGCATTATATTTTCAGGTAGAATTGGGGTGTTACACACTGTCCTTGTTGAGAGAAAAAACCGCAGCAGTGATCTCTTCCATCGACGACAGCCTAGTAATGATATTATTCATGCTATCGTCAACTATCGAAGGAATGGTCTCATCCACCAACTTCGTATCCTACAAAACACCAGAGTTAGTAGAAAACAAATCTTTAACGTAGTGCAGTCTGCAATATCTTTCGGTTTAGTGAACTACCGGTTCTCGAACATCAACATAGAAATATGCTTCAGTTTGTTTTTGATTTTGGCAACACGCTGGAAATAAGTAGTATTGCGATGCCCTTCCAACTGCCATTTGACCCTCGATTTTTCTTTCCAAAAACACTCTTCCATGTCTAATACCTCCAAAAGCTTACGCTGAGCCACCAATTCTTGATTTTTAAGATAATCATTAATACCATTGCTCTGGATTTGCAACGGAATATTACTGAGCATCAACTCAGCATTGTTGACATTCTCCATAATGTTTCCGAAAATCTTCATATTCCAACCTCTCAGCTCTTTTTTAAGGAATTGCAGTTTCTTGTCAAGCACATACATTTTGCACCCAACCACCTTATGTTTCCAGACAGATTCATTGAACAACCTGCAATCTTGATGCATTGTCCAAGTCTTAAAGAATTTGAACTGACAGGCCATCCGAACCGCATTGATGTGCATTTCTAACAACAAAGGGAAATGACCAGACCTTAGCTTCGGAAGCATCGACATTGTATATGGTTACAAGAGTCCAACCAAAGTTGATTTGCTATACATCTGTCCAGATGTCTTTCAACGGTAAAAGGAGCGTCTCTTTTGTTGGACCATGTAAGCAAAGCTCCAGAAGTGGGAAGATGCATAAGCTGATTGTGATCCGTCCAATTCTTGAAGTCAGCCATAGGACCACGAGCAGGGGGGGTTCGTACCTCGATGCTCATGAGACCCTATGATCTCATTAAAGTCCCCCCAAAAAACCACAGATATGAGTACTTGCCTTGCAAATCAGAAAGATCATGCCACAATTCACGATGTTTCACAAGATTGGTAGACACGTAGGTGGCAGCACCAACCAGCAGACAGTTATCCAACACAAACGTAAACGTAATGAATTGATAAGAAATAGAGATGATACCTGAGTCATATCCTCTAAGCAAAAACACCACAAAGTAGGTTTATCCTTGGCATTAAAAGTAAAAGATTTAAAACCTAATTTAGTAAACCAATTATTTGGGAATTTTGAGAATTCCATTTTCGGCTCATCGATGAAAATGAAATCTGGCTTGTGAATCTTAATTAATCTCTTCAAGGCTAATCTTGACGGAGCATTAGCCACCCCTCTAATATTCCAATAAATGCTCTTCATAGAGAACTATGCTTCAGGCCTGCTTGGGACCTTGTAGTGTAATGTTGCTTTTGTTTTGAAAGCCCCTTCACCCCTAGAATTTCTTTTATCAATTTCCTCAATATTTCCCCAAGAATTCTTTAAAAAACTAGCATCAGCATTATTAGCAACTAAAAGAGTACCCACCTTGTCTGGTGTAGCTTCTATAAAATTAGACAGTTGAGTGTCTGAATCTTCGGACAACTGCGAAACAAAGTTGAGAGGGTTATGTTCGCCTAATCTAGTATCCACCAGCATTTGTTTAGTATCTGCTGCTATATCCACCCTTTTGCTTGTGTTGAGGTCTCTTCTATCACTTTCAATATTGACTTCTGTAGCTTTAATGATAACCGGAGCAGAAGGAATAACATTGGTAACTTTGGGCACATAAGTAGTTTGACCCTTGGGATTGGTATTAGCTGTGATTTTCTTCAGAAATTTGCAGTCTTGTACCTCATGACCTATTTTCTTGCAATGTGAGCAAAGCACCGGTATATTCTCGTACTCGATATCAGAGAAGAAAGCGAAGCCTTCTCGTTCAACCAACACATTGCTGTGATTTGAGTGTAAGAATATCACACCTAATAAAATAATAAGATATATTATGAATAAGTATAAAAAACGCCAAATCTAACAAGTAAAAAGTAAAGGATAAAATCTACAAATCTAAAATGTTATGTGAATATGAGATATTTGTTACTTTTTATTTAAAAATAAAATAATCGACCTGCTTATACCAACAACAAAAAAAGTAATATGCTTTCACTTACCACTTTAATATATATTTTTTTGAAGTATTTATTATAAATTAGAATATGACCCGTTGTGAGAAATAAAATTAAATAACCATATTTTAAAATAAAATTACCAAAAAACCATATTTTGGGAATAATTTACCAGGTCTGGTAGGCCCCTTTGGAGTAGGAGTCATACCAAATGGCGCCTATGTGTATCTCTTTAGGTGTATGCACCATTTCAAATGGCACCAATGTGTAACCCTAATTAGGGTAGCCATTTGAAATGGCGCCAATCTACTATACAAACATATACTAGGAAATTGACCAATCTGACCGATTTGTCCCTTGCACAAATTACATTTACAAAGAAAAATAGAGTATTTTCATGATAAACTAAATACAACACAAATTTTTCACTTTTTTCACCAAGTGTTACAATCCCATTGGTCCAAACAACTATTTTCTGAAATTGTACACATATCCCATCTTTTCGTTTCTCTCTCTCCCGTTTACCTCTTCTCCTCTTTCTTTTCTCCTCAAACCCTAAACCATTGCCGCCCCTCTTTCCACCCTATCTGCCACCACCTCAAATCGAAAAATCAAACCCATATTCGTATTATTCATCACATGGCCTTTCTAGTCATCACATGGGCTACATCTCTATCTGCTGGTGTTGGCAATGACAGAGTTTTTCGTTCATCAATAGCTTATGTCTTTGTCATGTCCATACATCTCACTGATTCTGGTGTAGAAAAGGTAATCACAATTTCTTGACTTGCCTAGGCCCTTAGATTCGAGAAAAGTTGTATTTTTGTTGAGCTATCACTTGTCTTACTTTAAAAAGGTAACTCACTGCAAGGTTATTCGTTTACTGATTTTAACTATTTGGAGATGTTGCTTTTAAATTTTGATCTATGTAGGATTTTTGGATGTTGGACCTAAAAACTAATCAGTGGGAACAACATCTCCCCTTTAAAGTTTTTTTTTGAATGGTTCGTGAGGCAACTGTTGTTTCTGAATGGTTCATGAGCCAACTGTTATTTATGAACTCATTATTACATTTTAAAGCTTTGTTTTTGAATGGTTCATGAGCCAACTGTTGTTGCTTTCATCAGAAACAAACAATTGAATCATATTCCAAAAACAGAAAGATGACATGAAAACACGAACGCCATGAAAACATGAGTAACACATTAAACCAAGAAACCAACAACTGTTAATGTTGCTAATACCTTTTCATGTTAACAGATTTATTGGCCAAGAATTCTTCCCGACTTGCTGCTATTATAGTTGGTAAGGAACATGGTATGAATGTAGAATACAATTTGTATTTTTTAATTTAATATTGCTTTTCATTTATTTTTGACAAAACTACATTATAGGCATGCCTTTCACTTTATTTAAAATTTCAAATAAATTATCTTTGAAAATATTTACCCTATCACTTCACGGTTAGAATACCTTTTCTCTCTAACCTAATCCTTCATTTTTCAATAACCTAGATTAAATTACCATGAATTTTCTTCAATTTGGTTAATTAGGTTATCGGTGGAGTTGGGTAGCTTGGAATCAATGTTGCTGTTGTACAGCGTTGTTGCTTCTGCTCGATTAGTTTCAAGCTTTATATTGAATCTCTTGGTTGGGGTTTAGTTCCTCAAGGTACGTTTTTTTCTCTTTTATCAACTTTTGATGTTGAAATAGCACAATTCATTTTTACTTTCAAGAAGACATGGATCGGAATGGTTGAAAATATTATTTACCATGGCGGCGCTATAGGGCACAATGATGTGTTTATATTGTTATTTTTTTGCACTTCTGCCATCAGCCATCGACAACACTGATTTATGTATTTTGGCCATTTTCTTCTGTTCATCAATGCCGCTTTTTCTCATTTTGGATGTTTATCAAGGCATGATTTTTGATTAACATCACTTAATTTTTTTCTTTCTATTTAGGCAGATCGAGCGTCAATAGGGACACAAATCGATCGTGAACATTTATTATGCTTTCTCAATGGGCCTTTAATTCTGAAAAATTACATTAGAATAGTCTTTTCAGTTCTAATTTTGGTATTTGTTCGGTTATTAGTTAGTTTTTTTCTTGCTTTGAATCTTCGATTAATTTGTTGTGTTTAATTCAATTTCAAGTTCACTGTTTTTGTTTGTTGTTAACTTTATGAATTTTCTTTTGGATGAACATTCATAGATGTCAAAATCAATTCTACTTCACTAGAATCAATCTTTTCTCTTCTAAAAGTGGTACAAAACACGAATTTGTTGTCGGTACTGTCTAAAGGTTGGTTGATTGATTCATTTTTGGCATTGGAAGCACATGAAGTTTTTATCATGAATTACCTTAATTTAAGAACCGAGGTTTGAAGGATAGAAAAACACTTAGAAAGGGGGGGATTGAATAAGTGTGACTTTAAATCTTGAGCGATAAAAATAAAATGCACAATTATTTTTATCCTGGTTCGCTGTTAACGAAGCTACTCCAGTCCACCCCCGCAGAGATGATTTACCTCAACTGAGGATTTAATCCACTAATCGCACGGATTACAATGGTTTTCCACTTAGCCGCAACTAAGTCTTCCAGAGTCTTCTGATCACAACCTGATCACTCCGGGAACAACTGCTTAGTTCACTCCTAAGACTTTTTCTAGAGTCTACTGATCAACACGATCACTCTAGGCTTAGTTCACTCCTAAGACTTTCTGCTCAGCCAACTGCCAAGACTTCCTGCTCAGCCAACTGCCAAGACTTCCTGCTCAGCCAACTGCTAAGACTTCCTGCTCAGCCAACTGCCAAGACTTCCTAGAGTATACTGATCAACTGATCACTCTAGTTCCTTACAACTTAATGTAATCTATTCAAGAGTTTACAAATGCTTCTTAAAAGCGATAATCACAACTGTGATATTTCTCTTACAGTTTAAGCTTAATCTCACTAAGATATTACAACAGCAATGTAGTGAGCTTTGATGATGATGAAGATTCTGAGCTTTTGATTTGAACAGCGTTTCAGCAAGTTAATTTGAATTGTCTTTGTTCAGGATCGTTAACCTTGCTTCTCATCAGAACTTCATATTTATAGGCGTTGAGAAGATGACCGTTGAATGCATTTAATGCTTTGCGTGTTCCGTACAGCTTTGCATTTAATGTTATACGCTTTTGTCAACTACCTCGAGCCTTGTTCACGCTGTGTCTACTGACGTAGCCTTTAGTAGCTTTAACGTTCCTTTTGTCAGTCAGCGTAGTCTGCCACGTGTACTTCCTTCTGATCTGATGTTTGTGAATACGACGTTTGAATATCATCAGAGTCAAACAGCTTGGTGCACAGCATCTTCTGATCTTCTGACCTTGAAGTGCTTCTGAGCGTGATACCATCTTCTGATCTTCAGTGCTTCTGATCTCATGTTCTTCTGATGCTTCCATAGACCCATGTTCTGATTCTGCTTCGACCATCTTCTGATGTCTTGCCAGACCATGTTCTGATGTTGCATGCTGAACCATTTGAGACACATCTTCTGAGCGCTGAATTATGCGTACTCTTTATATATTTCCTGAAAGGGAAATTGCATTGGATTAGAGTACCATATTATCTTAAGCAAAATTCATATTATTGTTATCATCAAAACTAAGATAATTGATAAGAACAAATCTTGTTCTAACAATCTCCCCCTTTTTGATGATGACAAAAACATATATAAATGATATGAATTTGCGATCAGAAAGAGTAGACGGCAAAAGACAAATTACACAGCTATAGCATAAGCATATGAATATGTCTCCCCCTGAGATTAACAATCTCCCCCTGAGATAAATAATCTCCCCCTGAAATAAATACTCGAAGAACTTTGATAAAAGACTTCCCTGATTATTTCGGTAGAGACGATCATATAAGCTTCTGCCTTCAGAGAATTCATAGCTTCTGACTTCTGCTTCCATTGGACAGCTTCAGAACTTGAATTTCTTTAGATCCTTAGAACACTCACAGCTTCTGACTTCTGCTTCCATTCAGGACAGCTTCAGAACTTGAGTTTCTTTGATCTTCAGAACATTCACATCTTCTGATTTCTGCTTCCATTCAGGACAGCTTCAGAACTTGAATTTCCTGGATCTTCTAGAACATTCACATCTTCTGATTTCTGCTTCCCTCGGATAGCTTCAGAACTTTGAATGTCTACCAACATCACTTCATGCTAGATTTGTATCAGAACATTGTTGAATGTACCAGAGCATCATCTGAGCATCTCTACATCCTGAAATGTTACAGAACAAAAAAACTAAACGACAAAAGTCAGCATGAACGAGTTAGAACATAAAATGTATATTCAAATACATGATATGTATCAGAGCCAAATGTATCAGAGCATTTAGGCTAAAAACATGTATCAGAGCAAATAATGTATCAGAGCCATAACATTATATGTATCAGGGCAAATAGAATTTTGTCATAACAGAATAGACAATGATATTCAAATTCTATTATCAGTGCTTCTGATTCATTCTTCTTTCTTTCTTCTGATCTCTGAAGCTTGACAGCACTCAGCTTGCTTCAGTTTCCATGGTTTTGCTTCTAGTGTTTGCTTTGAAGATTCACTTCACTTCTCTGTACCTGCAAAACACTTAAACCATATAGAACTTGCAGTTCTTGTTAGTGAATGTGTGGGAGCCTTTACCCAGCAACTGATAGATTTAATCAAATCATTTATCATTTATCTTTCTCCCCCTTTTTGTCATAACATCAAAAAGAATATATAAAAAGATTCAGATGTATAAAACGACAAAAGAAAACATTTACTGGAATGTAAAACACAAAGAAACTTTTTCATTGATCAGCAAAAGATATTACAAAAGGTTGTGCAACAAATAAAAAGAAAACTACTAAGACCAAATCCTAGGACCCTAGCTAAGACCACGTCTGTGCCAGCATGCCATGAAGGAGTGAAACGCCTCATTGACTGCTTCTAGGGCTTTCAGGCGAGGGATCAGGGAGACTTGGTCCTGCAGCAGATCTTCCATCACCTTTACCAGAGACAACATCCTCAGCGGGTGAAGATGAAGAGATGTCTTCAGAAGAGATTAAAGGAGAGGAAAAATCAGAGGAAGCTGAGTCTTGAAGGTCGAAAGATGAGGAAGAAGATGGAGATGATGGAGGGCTTTCACCAGGAGGATGAAACACACGTCTAGAATAGTTTCCAGACAACATTGCTTCGAAAGGATTCACCTTGAGAGGATCATAGGTGATTTTGATCTTTTTGGGTTTGGAAGGAGATGTTTCAACAGCTTTTCGTTTGATGTTTTTATTATTTTCATGATTTCCTGGGCTTGATGAAGAGTTCATGATGGGTTTGCAGGTAGGGTTTGATATGGAAGAGAGGGAGAGACAAACTTTATGAGGAATGCAAGGAGATAGAAAAAGTTGAGAGGGAACGAGAAGAGTTTAAGGAGTATTTAAAAGAGAATGAAATGAAACGAGTGATGACTAGCATTTAATGTTACGTGACGTGAGGAGAGATAATAAAGACAAATGAAGTGACTGGCACAGTTACCTATGGTCGGCGTCCCTTCAACTGCACGCGCGCTTATCTATGAATAGTAACGACAGGTTTACCATCCCGAGATAAAACGTAACAGCTGTTTTGCTTTAAAAGAGGTTCTGAATCAACTTAGACAATGAAACGTTAGTAATAACCGAATCATAATTTCTAAAAGAATTCAATCAGAACTTCTGATTAAAAAAAAAATGTTCCACATTCATTTCAGAAGATACTCATACATGAGAACTTCTCATCTTCTCATTCTGGGCATAAATCCATACTGATGTTCTTCAGGATGAACTTAAACCTATCTTCAGCCAGGGGTTTTGTAAAGATATCAGCCCATTGATGGTCTGTATCAACAAAGTTTAAAGAAATAACACCCTTCTGAACATAGTCCCTTATGAAATGATGTTTTATCTCAATATGTTTAGCTTTTGAATGAAGAATAGGATTCTTAGATAAACATATAGCAGAAGTATTATCACAGAATATAGGAATGTTACTCTCAAATATCTGATAATCTTCTAACTGACTCTTCATCCAGAGCATCTGTGTGCTACAACCAGCAGCAGCGACATATTCTGCTTCTGTTGTTGATAGAGCAATAGTTGCCTGCTTCTTGCTGTACCAGGAGATCAAATGACTTCCAAGAAATTGGCAACTTCCTGAAGTACTTTTTCTTTCAATTCTGTCTCCAGCATAGTCAGCATCGCAGAATCCTACTAAGTTGTATTCTTTAGATTTTCTGTAAACTAAACCAACATTAGTAGTACCTTTCAGATACCTTAGAATCCTCTTAACAGCAGTTAAATGAGATTCTCTAGGATCTGATTGGAATCTAGCACACAAACAAACACTGAACAGAATGTCAGGTCTAGAAGCAGTCAGATATAGAAGAGATCCAATCATACCTCTGTATAACTTCTGATCTACCTTCTTACTTACCTCATCCTTACCTAGGATGCATGTTGGATGCATAGGAGTTTTGGCTTCTTTGCAGTCTAGAAGATTAAACTTCTTCAGAAGTTCCTTCACATACTTGGTTTGGTGAACATACGTTCCTTCTGATGTTTGATTTATTTGTATTCCAAGGAAATACTTGAGTTCTCCCATCATGCTCATTTCAAACTCAGCCTGCATAGACTTAGCAAACTCCTTTCCAAGTGTAGCATTAGATGTTCCAAAAATAATATCATCTACATATATTTGACAAATTAAAATATCCTTTTCAAAGGTTTTACAAAAGAGAGTAGTGTCCACTTTTCCTCTAGTGAAACCATTATCTAGAAGGAAAGAACTTAAGCGTTCATACCAAGCTCTGGGAGCCTGTTTCAATCCATACAATGATTTCTTAAGTTTAAAAACATGATTAGGAGACATAGAGTCTTCAAAACCAGGAGGTTGATGGACATAAACTACTTCATCTATATAACCATTTAAGAAGGCACTCTTAACATCCATCTGATAGAGAGTGATGTTATGTTGAGTGGCAAAAGAAATTAATAGACGAATAGATTCTAACCTGGCCACTGGTGCAAAGGTTTCTGTGTAGTCAATCCCTTCTTGCTGACTATAACCCTGAGCCACCAGTCTGGCTTTGTTCCTTACCACTTCGCCTTTCTCACTGAGCTTGTTTCTGAAGACCCATTTTGTACCGATTATATTGAATCCATCTGGTCTAGGAACAAGATCCCAAACATCATTCCTTGTACACTGATTTAGTTCTTCTTGCATAGCAATTATCTAGTCTGGATCTTCTAGAGCATGATCAACAGAAGTTGGCTCGATCAAAGATACAAGACCTAATTGACAGTCTGCATTGTTTCTAAGGAATGCTCTTGTTCTGATTGGATCATCCTTCTTTCCAAGAATGACATCTTCTGAATGACCAGAGATGAGTCTGGATGATCTTCTGACAGATGGTTCTTCAGAAATACTTAGATCCTCCAGAGAAGCTGATACTTGATCTTCAGATTCTTTGCTTCTGAGAAGCTCTGCTTCTGATGCGTTGCTTCTTGGCTCAACAGCTTCTGATATGTCAATATCACAACCTGCAAAATTATCAACTTGCTTTGGTTTTTCAGAACCAAGCTTATCATCAAACCTGATATTGATTGATTCTTCTACAACCAATGTTTCAGTATTGTATACTCTGTAGCCTTTTGAGCGTTCAGAATATCCAAGAAGGAAACACTTTTGAGCTTTGGAATCAAACTTACCAAGATGATCTTTAGTGTTTAGAATAAAACATACACATCCAAAAGGATGGAAATATGAAATGTTGGGCTTTTTATTCTTCCACAATTCATAGGGAGTCTTATTAAGAATAGGTCTGATAGAGATTCTATTCTGAATATAACATGCAGTGTTTATTGCTTCTGCCCAGAAATGCTTAGCCATATTGGTTTCATTGATCATGGTTCTGGCCATTTCTTGAAGAGTCCTATTCTTTCGTTCTACAACCCCATTTTGCTGTGGAGTTCTAGGACAAGAGAAATCATGGGCAATACCATTTTCTTTGAAGAATTCTTCAAAGGATCTGTTCTCAAATTCACCACCATGATCACTTCTGACCTTTATGATTTTACACTCTTTTTCAGATTGAATCTGAATGCAGAAATCAAAGAACACTGAATGAGTCTCATCCTTGTGTTTCAAGAATTTTACCCATGTCCAGCGACTATAATCATCTACGATGACTAATCCATATTTCTTTCCTCTGACAGATGCTGTTTTGACTGGGCCAAACAGATCAATGTGCAAGAGTTCTAATGGCCTAGAGGTAGAAACAACATTCTTAGACTTGAATGCAGGTTTGGAGAACTTGCCCTTCTGACATGCTTCACAAAGAGCATCTGATTGGAATTTCAAATTAGGGAGTCCTCTGACAAGATTCAGTTTGATAATCTGAGAGATCTTTCTCAAACTAGCATGACCTAATCTTCTGTGCCAGACCCACTGCTCTTCAGAAACAGACATAAGACAAGTCACCTTCTGACTCATAAGATCTTGCAGATCTGTCTTATAAATGTTGTTCTTCCTCTTGCCTGTAAATAGGATTGAGCCATCCTTCTGATTTACAGCCTTGCAAGACTCTTGATTAAAGATTATATCATAACCATTGTCACTTAATTGACTGATAGATAAAAGGTTATGTGTTAATCCTTCTACAAGAAGTACATTAGAAATGGAAGGAGAGTTACCAGACTTTATAGTTCCAGAGCCAATTATCTTGCCCTTCTGATCTCCTCCGAACTTGACTTCTCCTCCAGACTTAAGCACCAGGTCTTGGAACATAGACCTTCTTCCTGTCATGTGTCGCGAGCATCCAGAGTCCAGGTACCATGACATGTTGTGCTTTGTCCTTCTTGCAGCCAAGGATATCTGCAATAGGAATAATCTTATCCTTAGGTACCCACATCTTTTTGGGTCCTTTCTTGTTAGATTTTTTCAAGTTCTGATTGAACTTGGGTTTAACATTGTAAGCAATAGAAGGAACAGCATGATAATTCTTAATGTGAGTTTCATGATATTTCCTAGGTTGTGTCACATGCTTCTTAGTGTGTGTTATGTGAAAACTTTGTGCATGTGAGGTGTGCCTAATATCATGAGAGTGGCCATACTTGAACTGATCATACAATGGCTTGTATGTAATTTTCATTTCATCAACAGGTTCAAGTTTGTATGGGGTTTCACCCTCATAACCAATGCCAACTCTTTTGTTTCCAGACACAGCATATATCATAGAAGCTAGCTGACTTCTGCCAATACTTCTAGATAGGAACTTCCTGAAACTTAAATCATATTCCTTCAGAATATGGTTTAGACTGGGAGTGGATTTTTCTGAATCAGAAGGAGATCCAACATTATTGGATAGTTTTAAAAGTTTATCTTTCAATTCAGAATTTTCCAATTCAAGCCTCTTTGTTTCAAATTCAAATTGCTTTTTCAGCTTTTTGTATTTGAGACTAATCTGAGACTTGAGTTCCAGAAGTTCAGTTAGACCGGAAACTAACTCATCTCTAGTAAGTTCAGAAAATACCTCTTCAGAATCTGATTCTGATGTAGATTCTGATCCGTCATCTTCTGTCGCCATCAGCGCACAGTTGGCCTGCTCATCTTCTGAATCATCTTCTGACTCATCCCAGGTTGCCATAAGACCTTTCTTCTTATGAAACTTTTTCTTGGGACTTTCCTTCTGAAGATTTGGACATTCATTCTTGTAGTGTCCAGGCTCATTGCATTCATAGCACATGACCTTCTTCTTGTCAAATCTTCTTTCATCAGAAGATTCTCCACGTTCAAATTTCCTTGAACTTCTGAAGCCTCTGAACTTCCTTTGCTTGGTCTTCCAGAGTTGATTTAGCCTTCTGGAAATCATGGACAGTTCATCTTCTTCTTCAGATTCTGATTCTTCAGGATCTTCTTCTCTAGCCTGAAAAGCGTTAGTGCATTTCTTGATATTTGATTTTAATGCAATAGACTTACCTTTCTTTTGAGGCTCATTTGCGTCCAGCTCAATCTCATGGCTTCTCAAGGCACTGATAAGCTCTTCCAGAGAAACTTCATTCAGATTCTTCGCAATCTTGAATGCAGTCACCATCGGACCCCATCTTCTGGGTAAGCTTCTGATGATCTTCTTCACATGATCAGCCTTGGTGTATCCTTTGTCAAGAACTCTCAATCCAGCAGTAAGAGTTTGAAATCTCGAAAACATCTTTTCAATGTCTTCATCATCCTCCATCTTGAAGGCTTCATACTTCTGGATTAAGGCAAGAGCTTTTGTCTCCTTGACTTGAGCATTTCCTTCATGAGTCATTTTCAAGGACTCATATATGTCATAGGCCGTTTCCCTGTTAGATATCTTCTCATACTCAGCATGAGAGATAGCATTCAGCAAAACAGTTCTACATTTATGATGATTCCTGAAAAGCTTCTTTTGATCATCATTCATTTCTTGCCTTGACAGCTTTACGCCTCTGGCATTTACAGGATGTTTGTAACCATCCATCAGAAGATCCCATAGATCACCATCTAGACCCAGAAAGTAACTTTCCAGTTTATCTTTCCAGTATTCAAAGTTTTCACCATCAAATACCGGCGGTCTAGTATAACCATTGTTACCGTTGTATTGCTCAGCAGAGCCAGATGTAGATGCAGGTGTAGGTATAGTTCTTTCACTTTCATCAACCATCTTTTAAATGAAGCGTTTTTCTCTTCCTGAATCTTTTCTAAACACGGTTAAGTGCTTGCACCTTAGAACCGGCGCTCTGATGCCAATTGAAGGATAGAAAAACACTTAGAAAGGGGGGGATTGAATAAGTGTGACTTTAAATCTTGAGCGATAAAAATAAAATGCACAATTATTTTTATCCTGGTTCGCTGTTAACGAAGCTACTCCAGTCCACCCCCGCAGAGATGATTTACCTCAACTGAGGATTTAATCCACTAATCGCACGGATTACAATGGTTTTCCACTTAGCCGCAACTAAGTCTTCCAGAGTCTTCTGATCACAACCTGATCACTCCGGGAACAACTGCTTAGTTCACTCCTAAGACTTTTTCTAGAGTCTACTGATCAACACGATCACTCTAGGCTTAGTTCACTCCTAAGACTTTCTGCTCAGCCAACTGCCAAGACTTCCTGCTCAGCCAACTGCCAAGACTTCCTGCTCAGCCAACTGCTAAGACTTCCTGCTCAGCCAACTGCCAAGACTTCCTAGAGTATACTGATCAACTGATCACTCTAGTTCCTTACAACTTAATGTAATCTATTCAAGAGTTTACAAATGCTTCTTAAAAGCGATAATCACAACTGTGATATTTCTCTTACAGTTTAAGCTTAATCTCACTAAGATATTACAACAGCAATGTAGTGAGCTTTGATGAAGATGAAGATTCTGAGCTTTTGATTTGAACAGCGTTTCAGCAAGTTAATTTGAATTGTCTTTGTTCAGGATCGTTAACCTTGCTTCTCATCAGAACTTCATATTTATAGGCGTTGAGAAGATGACCGTTGAATGCATTTAATGCTTTGCGTGTTCCGTACAGCTTTGCATTTAATGTTATACGCTTTTGTCAACTACCTCGAGCCTTGTTCACGCTGTGTCTACTGACGTAGCCTTTAGTAGCTTTAACGTTCCTTTTGTCAGTCAGCGTAGTCTGCCACGTGTACTTCCTTCTGATCTGATGTTTGTGAATACGACGTTTGAATATCATCAGAGTCAAACAGCTTGGTGCACAGCATCTTCTGATCTTCTGACCTTGAAGTGCTTCTGAGCGTGATACCATCTTCTGATCTTCAGTGCTTCTGATCTCATGTTCTTCTGATGCTTCCATAGACCCATGTTCTGATTCTGCTTCGACCATCTTCTGATGTCTTGCCAGACCATGTTCTGATGTTGCATGCTGAACCATTTGAGACACATCTTCTGAGCGCTGAATTATGCGTACTCTTTATATATTTCCTGAAAGGGAAATTGCATTGGATTAGAGTACCATATTATCTTAAGCAAAATTCATATTATTGTTATCATCAAAACTAAGATAATTGATAAGAACAAATCTTGTTCTAACAAGGTTTGGCTCTCTGCTTACTGTTTAGTGTATATGTTGTTGGATCTGTTTTTTCAGGTTTATAAAAGAGTTCGATAAAGAAGACTAAGTTTTGGAGTCTAGATTTGACAGAGAAACTATCAAATATTTGAATGAGAAAAAGAAACAATGGTAATATTGATCAGTGGTTTTTACACATGTTTTTACCGTTATTTTTAGTTGCATTTGAAGTATTTTAATTAATGTTTAATTTCCTCTTTCCGCATTTTATGCTTTGATTGTGTGTTTCAGTGTTTGTAGGCTCAGGTGAATGAAAGGGGATAAATCAGTGCGAAAAAGTACAAAATTGAAGAAAAGCACATAAGCTGGTCAAACGCGTCCCCAGACGCGTGTAGACGTAAAGAAATCCCAGTTTCTGCTGGGACGCGCCCCCAGACGCGTGTGAAGCTTGAAAAGCCCCCAATCTGATGAAACGCGTCCCTAGACGCGTGTAGACCAGAGAAAAAGCGCCATGCTGCCAAAACGCGTCCCAAGACGCGTGTCATATCCCAGACGCAAGCCCACACGCATCTCCTCCACCAGAATTACAAAGGAAATGCCTCTTCCTTCCAGGACGCGTCCCATAACACGTGTCACAGCACCAAACGCGTGCCCACACGCGTGTGCACGAGAAAGATTGGGCTTTCTCGCTGAAAAGCCCAGTCAGGCAGAAGTAAAAAGAAAAGAATGCGTTTGAACAAGGTTTCGACGAATTTGGGAGCGAAAATAAACTGTAAAAGGCTGGAGAACTCAGATTTGATGCAAGGATTGAAGAATTCTATGAGCTTTTGCCATTGAAGATTGGATTTCCTTCATTTATCTGTAATGTCTACAATTTACACTATGGTTTTTGTTATTATTATGAGTAGCTAAACCCCCCATTGCTAGGGGGTGACCCTGATTCTGATTGTGATGAATTTATTCAGTTGATGTAATAACTATTTTAATTTTCATATTTGTTAAGTTGTTCTTCATCTGTTGATGATGCTTTATCCGTCAGAAAAACAGATTCTGAATATGAATGAATAGTGTAGCTGGACGGCATATTATTTGTGGACACGAGTAAGAACATATAATATTTATATCACCTAGGACTAGGGATATCATATTGTAACTAGAAATTCTTGTTATTGGAATGCTTGATCATAACCAGAATTATCTATGGACATAGTAATTAGGTTGTGAGTTCAAAGATCTCTTCACTAAGGCCTTATGATTAGATACCCTAAAGAACCGGTAATTAACTATCAAAAGTATGTTGTTGCATTGAAAGAGAAAATTCGTTACATCAAGATTCATTCACCAAACCCTAGCAATCTACTCATCCCTGTCATCGTTCAATATTTTATTTTCTTATTTCTATTACAAAAGCAGTCCTTGAGATTCGATACTTGGGATTTTCAATATTTTATTTGCTTATTTCAATATTTTATTTGCTTATTTGCTTATTTTATTTGCTGTGAAACTCTGTATCGTCAAGCAGTCCTTGAGATTCGATACTTGGGATTTTCCCATTACTACTGCATAGGTAAAATAGTACACTTTCTATTTTCTTATCAAGTTGTTTGCGCTGTTGCCGGGGACTGCCGAAGATTATAGAGTTTTAGATTTATTTTAATTAGAATTTTGTTGCTCTGCGACTAAAATTTTATTTTCTGCACTTTTTATTTTTTTCCTAATTCTAATATTTGTCTAATCTGTGTATGCGAGGTAAGGCCTCAGCTGAATTTCTTTTTGACGCAAAAATTGAAAGAACTCTGCACGCAAGGCGTAGACAAGCTCAGTTGGCTAAGCTGGAATCTGAAGAAGAAATTGTTACAGTTTATTCAGGTTCAGATTCTGAAAGTGAATAAGAAGTCGTGGGTGAAAATCCTCCTCCTCCTGAGAGGCCCCTTGGTGACTACGGTGTTGCAAACACACCGGGGGGAAGACAAACAATTGTCAACCAACCGGTAAATGCTGCCAATTTTCAACTGCACCCAAGCACCATTAATCAGCTTGAAATGAAACCTTTCACCGGAAAGGTTAACGAAGACGCAAACAAGCATCCGCAGAGATTTTTGACCATGAGCACCACTCTAAAAATTGACGGTCATACTGAAGAAGCGAAGAGGCTGAGGATGTTCCCTTTTACTCTAGTGAAAGAGGCAGAAGAGTGGTTCTATTCTCTACTAGCGGGCAGTATCACATCGTGGGAAGAGATGGAAAAGGCTTTCCTCAATGAATATTTTCCAGCGTCAGTCTTTCTACGAAAAAGGTATGAAATTCTGAACTTCAAGCAAAAGGAGGGTGAGTCTTTGGGGGATGCTTATAAAAGGTTCAAGAGGACTCTGGTGGCATGTCCAACACACAATATGGACAAAACTGAACAGATGCAAATGTTTGTCAACGGGCTCAGAATCAAGACAAAACAGTTGATCGACACAGCAGCTGGAGGCTCAACAAATTTCACAACAGCCTCTGGTATCATTAAGATCATTGAAGCAATAGCTGCAAATGAGCATTTGGAGTTATATGACAGGTATACGAGCAAACCTGAAGGAGTCATTGATCTGAAGCTAGAAACCAACAAAATTCGGGTCGAAGATGCAATAGCGGCTGAAGTTGAAAATTGATTGAAGGCTATGAGTATAGGTACACAACAGGTGGCTCAAGTGCAACAAGCTCAACCTGTAATCTATGAAATTTACAATGGCCCTCACCAAACCGTGTGTTGTGTTGCTACTCCCAAGTAAATTGAAGAAATCAAATTCTTGAGGCAAAATAAGCCGTATTCTAACACCTATAATCCTGGGTGGAAGAATCATCCCAACTTTGCTTGGAAAGATCAACAACAACAACAAGGCCCTCAGAAGGCGGAGTGGGAAGTAGCTATTGAGAGATTGGCTGGACAATGCTCTCAGTTTCAAGAAGAGACAAGAAACAACCACAGGAACACCACAACTTCAATAAAAAATCTGGAAGTTCAAGTGGGTCAAATAGCACAGCATCTCACTCTACAGGCACAAGGTACCTTTCCGAGCTCAACTGTGAAAAATCTGAAAGACCAAGAGAAGATTAATGCTGATACAACAAGGAGTAAAAAGGTGTTAGAATCGGAAAAAGAAAAAGAGGAAATAGATGACCCTATGGTAATAGAGGTGGATTTGGAAATAAGAGAGAATCCAAAAGAGCTAGAAGTTGTGATACCACTGGTTAAACCATTTGAAGAAAAAAAATAAGAAAGATGCTGAACCGGTGATCAAACTACCTTTCCCTTCCAGAGTGACAAAGAAGAATTCAAAAGAGAAAGACTTTGAGAAGTTCACTGCATTGTTCAAAAAGTTAGAGGTAAATCTACCCTTCTTCGAACCACTTGAGCACATGCCCTTGTATAGGAAATTTATGAAGGAGGTGATGGTGAAAAAGAGATCACTGGGAGGGGAATCAAAAATTGCATCTGAGAAGTGTGGTATAGTCTCGTCAGCAAGAAAGATCCCAATAAAGAGGAAAGACCCTAAAGTGGTGGCGATACCATGCACTATCAAGAATATAACATTTAAAAAGGTACTCCTTGATTCTGGTTTTAGTGTGAGTTTAATGCCTCTGTCCATTTTCAAAAAGCTTGAATTGGAAAAGATTAGTGAAAGTAAGACACAATTAAGGTTCGCCGATCACACCATTAAGAAATCATATAGGGTAGCTGAAGATGTACTAGTGGAAGTTGATAAGTTTGTATTCCCTGTTGACTTCCACATCATGGACATTCCGGAAGACGAAGAAACTCCCATCCTTCTTGGGAGACCATTTTTGTCGACAGGCCGCTGCAACTCCGAATTTGAAAAAGGGACACTAACCCTGAAATCATTTGATGAAGAAGTAACCTTGAAGATGTTCGGAGTTAAGAAACATAGGGCGGTTGTAAATGATCAAACTTCTGGTGGTATGGCAAAAAGTGAGGAAAAAGACAAAAAAGCCTAAACATCTCCAAGAAAAAGTTCCAAGCATAGCCTCTCGGGTAGAAACAAATCATGGAGCTATCAAAAGTCCTAAGAAGGCTAAGAAAGTCAAGAAGAATGTGGGAAGTGAATTGAAGAGAAAAGTTGTCCATGCCTTTCATCTTCATGAGTTCTTGGTTGAGGATGAGAAAAGCAACCAGGTGTGGAATAGAAAATACCCTCCATAATAAAGGGTGATGGACCGTCGAGCCATACAACGTTAACGAAGCGCTTCGTGGGAGGCAACCCACACTTTTAATAATTCTTTGTCTTTTTGTTTATTTTATTTCAGGAAATAAAAGGGGCATTTCAAGTGGAAGCTATGGAGTGCATTACCCTCTGTGAGTCACCTCTCTCGGGCTTGTTCTAAAACATTGAGGCCAATGTTTCGTTCAAGTTTGGGGGAGGTTTTACTCTTTGCATTTTAATTGTTATTGCTGCTATAATATGTGTGAGACCTACAGAATCATATGTGTCCCAAATTTGACTGAAATTTTATTTTTTGAAGAGTTTTGATCTTAAAGAGCGATCGGGAATAGTATATAGAGATGAAGGGAGGATGGTTTGAGGACAGGAAGTTTGGAATAATGTGACAAGAAGAGGTTTGTTTAAACACCATTGGTTCCCTAAAAGAAATACGAGTCTAACGTGTAAATTTGCACCATAGTACTTGCCTCGTACTCCTCGAGTAGTTTATTGATACAGTCTGGCATAATTCAGATTCACGTGCATGATGACTGGTTAAGAAAAATGTATAAAGTTGGCACCAGACGATGAAAAGGCGGTAAAAGGAAACCGGCTCGCTAAGTTGGATAACCCTCACCCGGTTATTCAGCCCAAAGGAGGTTGATTCCCAAACGTCGTCCAAAAGGACAATATATAACTGCGAAGTTTGAAAGTTTCATCGGTGTTTAAAAGGTAGTAAATGCTGCTTGTTTGGTGCCAGAAAAAGAAAATAAAAATCCTTGATTCGTCTCATGCATGTGATGATTATTAGAAGAAATGCAGTGCCTTAATGTGATTGTCCGAATGAAAGAGGAGGAAAATCGGAAAGAGACTTAAGTGCAAAGCATAGTTGGAGAGGTATCAGAAAGGGGAGCTTAAGGTTAATGTTCTAGCAGAAACTCATCGCGTCATGTGAATGTCGGACCAACTGTTTCTTGATCAATACAAACGGATATCTCACGTATGAACACCAGTATGCCTTGAAGGTCATTAACTCTTGTAATTGTCGCTTGAGGTCAAGCAACGGTTTAAGTTTAGGGGAGTTTGATCAATGGTTTTCACACATATATTTATTCGTTTACTGATTTTAACTATTTGGAGATGTTGTTTTTAAATTTTAATCTGTGTAGGATTTTTGGATGTTGGACCTAAAAACTAATCAGTGGGAACAACATCTCCCCTTTAAAGCAATGTTTTTGAATGGTTCATGAGGCAACTGTTGTTTTTGAATGGTTCATGAGCCAACTGTTATTTATGAACTCATTATTACATTTTAAAGCTTTGTTTTTTAATTGTTCATGAGCCAAATGTTGTTGCTTCCATCAAAAACAAACAATCGAATCATATTCCAAAAACAGAAAGATGACATGAAAACAAAAACGCCATGAAAACATGAGCAACACATTAAACCAAGAAACCAACAACTGTTAATGTTGCTAATACCTTTTCATGTTAACAGATTTATTGGCCAAGAATTCTTCCTGACTTGCTGCTATTATAGTTGGTAAGGAACATGGTATGAATGTAGAATACAATTTGTATATTTTAATTTAATATTGCTTCTCATTTATTTTTGACAAAACTACATTATAGGCATGCCTTTCACTTTATTTAAAATTTCAATAGATTATCTTTAAAAATATTTACCCTGTCACTTCACGGTTAGAATCCCTTTTCTCTCTATCCTAATCCTTCATTTTTCAATAACCTAAATTAAACTACCATGAATTTTCTTCAATTTGGTTGATTAGGTTACCGGTGGAGTTGGGTAGCTTGGAATCAATGTTGCCGTTGTACAGCGTTGTTGCTTCTGCTCGATTAGTTTCAAGCTTTTACATTGAATCTCTTGGTTGGGGTTTAGTTCCTCAAGGTACGTTTTTTTCTCTTTTATCAACTTTTGATGTTGAAATAGCACAATTCATT
Source organism: Vicia villosa (assembly GCF_029867415.1). Classification (NCBI taxonomy): domain Eukaryota; kingdom Viridiplantae; phylum Streptophyta; class Magnoliopsida; order Fabales; family Fabaceae; genus Vicia; species Vicia villosa. Next base: position 538,190 of record NW_026705579.1, read on the forward strand.
TTTACTTTCAAGAAGACATGGATCGGAATGGTTGAAAATATTATTTACCATGGCGGCGCTATAGGGCCCAATGATGTGTTTACATTGTTATTTTTTTGCACTTCTGCCATCAGCCAACGACAACACTGATTTATGTATTTTGGCCATTTTCTTCTGTTCATCAATGCCGCTTTTTCTCATTTTAGATGTTTATCAAGGCATGATTTTTGATTAACATCACTTAATTTTTTTTCTTTCTATTTAGGCAGATCGAGCGTCAATAGGGACACAAATCGATCGTGAACATTGATAATGCTTTCTCAATGGGCCTTTGATTCTGAAAAATTACATTGGAATAGTCTTTTCAGTTCTAATTTTGGTATTTGTTCAGTTATTAGTTAGTTTTTTTCTTGCTTTGAATCTTCGATTAATTTGTTGTGTTTAATTCAATTTCAAGTTTACTGTTTTTGTTTGTTGTTAACTTTATGAATTTTCTTTTGGATGAACAATCATAGATGTCAAAATCAATTCTACTTCACTAGAATCAATCTTTTCTCTTCTAAAAGTGGTACAAAACACGAATATGTTGTCAGTATTGTCTAAAGGTTGGTTGATTGATTCATTTTTGGCATTGGAAGCACACGAAGTCTTTATCATGAATTACCTTAATTTAACAACTGAGGTTTGGCTCTTTGCTTACTCTTTAGTGTATATGTTGTTAGATCTGTTTTTTCAGGCTTATAAAAGAGTTCGATAAAGAAGACAAAGTTTTGGAGTCTAGATTTGACAGAGAAACTATCAAATATTTGAATGAGAAAAAGAAACAATGGTAATATTGATCAGTGGTTTTTACCGTTATTTTTAGTTGCATTTGAAGTATTTTAATTAATGTTTAATTTCCTTTTTCCGCATTTTATGCTTTGATTGTGTGTTTCAGTGTTTGTAGGCTCAGGTGAATGAAAGGGGATAAATCAGTGCGAAAAATTACAAAACGGAAGAATAGCACATAAGCTGGTCAAAAGGAAGAGAATGCGTTTGAACAAGGGTTTGACGAATTTGGGAGCAAAAATACACTGTAGAAGGCTGGAGAATTCAGATTTGATGCAAGGATTGAAGAATTCTATGAGCTTTTTCCATTGAAGATTGGATTTCCTTCATTTATCTGTAATGTCTACAATTTACATTATGGTTTTTGTTATTATTATGAGTAGCTAAACCCCCCATTGCTAGGGGGTGACCCTGATTCTGATTGTGATTAATTTATTCAATTGATGCAATAACTATTTTAATTTTCATATTTGTTAAGTTGTTCTTCATCTGTTAATGATGCTTTATCCGTCAGAAAAACAGATTTTGAATATGAATGAATAGTGTAGCTGGACGGCATATTATTTGTGGACACGAGTAAGAACATATAATATTTATATCACCTAGGACTAGGGATATCATATTGTAACCGAAAATTCTTGTTATTGGAATGCTTGATCGTAACCGGAATTATCTATGGACATAGTAATTAGGTTGTGAGGTCAAAGATCTCTTCACTAAGGCCTTAGGATTAGATACCCTAAAGAACCGGTAATTAACTATGAAAAGTATGTTGTTGCATTGAAAGAGAAAATTCGTTACATGAAGAATCATTCACCAAACCCTAGCAATCTACTCATCCCTGTCATCGTTCAATATTTTATTTGCTTATTTCTATTACAAAGTCTATCAAACCAACCAAAACCCCTATTACTTTTTGTTTAATTGAAATTGCTGTGAAACTCTGTATCGTCAAGCAGTCCTTGAGATTCGATAATTGGGATTTTCCCATTACTACTACATAGGCAAAATAGTACACTTGCTATTTTTTATCAAATATCTTTAGGTTTATTGATGTCTGTCACTTCTAATGGTATTCACTTTGTTACTAACAAGAATTTACATTTTCTTGCAGATCAAAGAGTTGAATTGATATGCTGCTTTGAAGACACAATAAGTGAGAACGTCTTTTTGCTTCCTTAGAATGTATCATTGTGTTCTTGCTTGAGTGCAATGTGTAACTTGATAGCATCAACAAATATGTGCCTGTGTTTTATTGCAATGCAAATATGCTTCAAATATTGAGATGATTGATTTAACACACTTTATGTTTAGTCAACGATACATTTTCCAGTTTCTCAGTTTTTAGACAAGGCCTGTACTTTTGCTACCTTATTTTTTATGCTTGATTTATATTAAATATGGCTGTATTAATTTTGCATTTGCTACCTTCTTGTCTAAAAAATAATGTGTGTTTCTGCAATTGTTTAGAGGGAGCTTTTTAGTTTTCGCTTCTTCTGTCAAATGAACATATTATGTATCACATATTATGCTTTCTTACTTTCATTGTCGTGATAATAGAAGTTGGTTACGTAAATATATAGTTTTTAGAACATATTTTGATTGTTGGTGATGAGTAAAAGCACCTTTCACACTAGAAATACGCCACAACGACACTTAACGACACTGAACAAGGTTTTTTTCCTCAACTTTAGATCAATTGTAGGAAAAAGGAAAAGATTTGTTTTTTTTATTTTGTGGTTTTGACTTTTTATGTTTCTGTGTTGAAGATGTGACTTGGTGATTGTTGCTGGTGGTGTGAATGAAAGATTGGCTTCTGGGCTGTTGGAACTTTTTCTTTCTCACCTTAAATATGCCAAAGATCAGATTTCAAAAGGTGGCTATTCCATGACACTGCATCCAGTTGGTACTTTTGCTCCATGGTTCTCCAAAGCCACCCTCAAAGGTGTTTTTTTGGTTTCTGTAACAATTATTGGTTTTTTATTAGTTTTCATACATTGTTAATGTAAAAGGTTTTACATCATCACAAATCACAATCACTTTAGAGAACCAAATTACGGAATGCATTTACTAGTCAGATTTTTTTCCTCCAACATTGGCTCGTCTTAGCACGAGATGAGTCAAATGTGGAATGGGATATTATATAAAATGGATCAATAATGTGTATTTGTTTTGGTTGATTTTATATAGGTTTGTTAGATTTGTAAGCACTCTAGAAGTTCTAGAGAGGTTCGTGACCATAGAAAAAGGGATTGTGCAGATTGAAGGTTCAGTTCAATCAAGTGAGGCAGAAGGTATGGATGAGAAATCATAATGACATTAGGGCCTTAATCTTTCTTTTGATTGCATTAATCACACAAGTTCCAAGTGAGATTAACAGGACTGCGTGATTAACAGGAAGCTGTTATGTTCCGAAGGACGTGTCAAATGATCGACTAATTATTCCTCCAATCAAGATGGACATGAATCAATGGATGATCTTATCTGTTTCGCTGATGCTTTTGGAGCTTCCCGTTTAAGGTCTGCGAGCAAATTAGAGAATAGTAACATTCATCTATTAAAACAGTTTGTTTTGTTGTTTAAGATGTCCTGATCCATACATACTAATATTTGTTTTGTTTGGACACTGCATTATCCTTACAATTATACGGATTTTGGTGTTCGTTTGTATCTTTTGTATCTTTTGTAGGTCCTGATCCATGCATACTAATATGCTTTTAGCTGGTGTTGGAGCAATTATGGTGTAACTGCGTTAAGATTATAATGTGTCATATTTGATATTTGGTGGTAGATATTGTGTTGTATTAAATGAAATGCTTTGAGTTTTTTCAATAAATAAAAAATTGGATGATGGAACTTTTAAAAAAACACTTTCTTCAGTTCTCTCTTGCGTGTGGAGAGAAAGCTTATCAATAGCTACTTTTTTTTTTATTTTTTTTCTCTTGCTTTCATATTGTACTTACACATTTTTTTAATATTTCAATATTTCATATACTTCTTTTCCATTTTTGTAATATTTAATTAACTATTCGTAAAAATATAATTAATAAGTTAAAGAGCATTTGTAATAACATTAAAAATATATTTATCTCACGGGTCACTAACAAGACAATATTTATTTCAGTTTAATCGATCATTATTTTAATTTAATAGACAAAATTTTTATTTTTAAATATTATTTTTTTCTCCATTTCACAATTATATTTTCTTTTTTGTGTATGATTATTTAATATAATTAATCTATATGACTACTGTTAATTTTTTTAAAAAAAGTAAATCTTTTTTTTTTGATACAATGGAGGGCCTAAGCCCAAAACAAAAAACAACTACTCAGAGTTAAAAAAGAAGCTACTAATGCCTATGGAATCAGCAGCCAACTGAGGCCAAAGAAACTCCGGAACTTCTTGATGAAAGGCATCACTCTTGTCTCGACAAGCTTTGTTTGCTAAACTATCTGCACACATATTTGTGGACCTGTTGGTATAAGATATAATAACCAACTCAAATAACGACATTCTCTCTTTAATCTGACGCAAGAGAGATATACAGTCCAAATCTCCCGTGACCCCCTCTTCGGTAGCTTGCACCACTTCTTTAGAATCAGTACACACCTCTACCTTAAGAATTCCCAGCAACAAAGCAAGCTTTAATCCTTCAGCAACACCCCAAAATTCAGCATTCCGAGCAGAACAAATACCAAGGTATTTTGAGAAGCTTCCTATCCAATCACCATTATGATCTCTGATAATACCTCCACATCCCGCAATTTTGTTTCTCTTACATGCCCCGTCAGTGTTAATTTTCCACATTCCAATAGTAGGTGGACTCCACCCCATGAACTTGCTACCTTCCTTCTTACCTTGGAAAATCCTCCTTATATCCATGCTAGCACTGATATAATCGTATCTCCTTTTAAGAATATAGGTAATAGCATTTGTCGGTCTCTCAAAATTGCTATCATGCTCTTCAGAATTTCTCCACTGCCATATCATATGACAAGCAACACTCCACACTTCCCTCCACTCCTTATTCCCATGGCTTCAGTAGTTTAGATTGAGATGAATCCAATCTGTAACATCTAGAGTGAAAAATTCCACCAAAATATCACTAGGGACCAAACGTTTCCAAATCGTGAAACATTTCGGGCAATCTCTCAATGCGTGTATCATGGTTTCACACACATTGCCGCACAAAGTACAGCTAGCATTCCCCAAACCTTTCTTGTGCTTGCTATAATTTGTCAGGAGCCTTTCATGCTTCATAAGCCACAAGAAGGTGCGACACATCTCAGGAACAGCTAGCTTCCATATGAGTCTCCAATCCGCGTCCTCCACCGCCTCATTATTGTCCTCCAGCTCTCCATACATATTCTTAATTGAAAATGTATTACTTTTGGTACCTGCAAAACAGAAAGTGTCAGTTAAAGCATTCGTGCCAGGCGGGGGACAAGACCTCAGCCTCTCAATCCACTGACGCGGGAGCCAGGAGTTGAGAACTTTAAAATTCCAGTCGCCTTGATCATTGACCAAGTCACAAACTTTGGCATGCCGAAACTCCATTGGAATACTGATATCAGAATGGTGCAATTGAAACTCTTTTCCCAACCAATTATCATCCCAAGCTCGAATATGCCTGCCCTCTCCCACAATCCATCTCCCTGTATCCATCATCAGAGGGACCGTATGCAAGATATCCCGCCACATACTCGAATCCGTCGTTTTGTTCGTACTCCAATCATACTCCTCATTAATATTGTATTTCCCACGAAGAACTTGGCACCACAAATCATTAACATTTGTGACCATGTTCCACCCTAGCTTCATTAAACACACATCATTGAGGGTTTCCAACTTTCTCGGCCCCACCCCTCCATGCTGCTTCGCTCGAGTTACCATATCCCAAGCCACAACATGCACTCTTTTCTGCTCAGTAGTATCACCCCATATGAACTGCCTCTGCATTCTTTGAATTTCCTCAAGACACGATCTAGGTAATCTTGTTGTCATCATTGGATACACAGGGATCGCTTCTATAACACTCTTAGCAAGAGTTATACGACCAGCTAAAGATAAGTTATCTCTCTTCCAATTGATGAGTTTACCCGCAACCTGATCTATGATGTACTGAAAGTCCTTACGTTTCAATTTCTTGCCATTCAAGGGAACACCTAGGTACTTGCCAAAGTCACGCGTTTGTCTAAACCTTGACTCGTGCAAAAGCCGAAGCTGCATGCTCCTGTTGACGTTCTTAGAAAAAAGAATACTCGTCTTTTCCTCACTAACTTCTTGCCCCGACATCCTGCAAAAGATGCTTAAAGTTTTCATAACACATTGGATTTGGCTCTCCGTCACATCCCCAAATAATAACAAGTCATCCGCAAACATTAAATGAGATATTTTCACCCCATTCTTTCCAAGCTTCAAACTTTTCCAATTTCTCGCATCAACCTCTTCCTCAATTAAGTGAGACAATTTGTCCATACACAACACAAACAAGTATGGGGAAATAGGATCACCCTGGCGAATTCCTCTTTGAGGCCAAAAGAACTCATTTTGCTCACCATGCCAGTTCACATTAGTTTCAACGCTTGTGATTGCATGCATGATAATGTTTCTCAAAGTTTCAGGAATTTTGACTTCTTGCAAGATATTCCAGATAAACTCCCAGCTGAGTTTATCGTAAGCTTTTGATAAATCTACCTTAATGGCAAAATAACCTTTCTTACCCTTCATCTTAGCCATAGTATGCATAGTTTCCCTAGCAATGATGATGTTTTCATGTATGTGTCTTCCTGGTACGAAACCGGTTTGATAAGGGGAGACAAGAGTATTCATATGATTCTCGAGCCGCTGCACAATAATTTTACTAACAATCTTGTACAGGCTATTACATAAAGAAATGGGGCGGAATTGAGACACCACAGCCGGTTTATCAATCTTAGGAATAAGACAAATGTTAGTTTGATTCACCTTACTAATACTGCCAGGATTCTCCCACACCTGTCTAACAAAATTTATCACACTATTACCCACCATGTTCCAAGATCGTTGATAGAAGCCAGCCGGAAAGCCATCAGGCCCCGGTGCTTTCCAAGGCTGCATGTTGAAGACAACACTCTTTATCTCCAAATCAGTAACATTATCATTCAGCTTGTTGAGCTCCTCTTCATGAAGAGGCGGATACGACAATTTACTTTGAAACCAGCCACTGCCAATACTACTTATCTTAAATAAGTCTTTATAAAAATTGTTAACAAGCTCCCTAAGTTCTTTTGGCTTGTCAATCCAATTCCCATCATTGTCCTGCAGCATCTGAATATTATTATGTCTCCTTCTATTCACAGCCTTAATATGATAGTATCGAGTATTGCGGTCACCATCTGTTAACCACTTAGCCCGAGAACGTTGAAACCACATAAGCTCTTCTTGCTTTAAAATGTTATTGAGATCTTGTTGGAGCTTCTTTTCTAATCGTATGAGACCACGAGCATCATGTCTCATATACATACTTACCTGAATCCCTTTCAGCCGAGCTAAGATTCTCTTCTTATTCCTTTGAACATGATTGATACTCCAATTTTTCCACTCCTTCGCATCACATTTGATCCTCTCAAGATTAGACATGATATCCTCACCATTCTTCCAAAGCCCTTTAACTCTGTTGTTATAATCCTGCTCCACTAGCCACGCACTTTCAAATCTAAACTGACGGCCACCATTAGCATATAAATCCCTATTCAGTGAAACCATAATGGGATGATGATCAGAAAAATTCACCCGAGGCAACACCTTAACGAAACTATCAGGAAAAAGAAGTTTCCACTCCTCATTACCAAGAGCTCTATCTAATATTTCATAAATCCTCTGGCCACCATGATAGATCCCTACCCTCCAAGTAAACTTTGTACCACTCGATCCCATATCATATAACTTACACTCTTCCATATTCTTTCGAAACACAACACATTTCCTATGGGACACGGCAGCACCACCTTTCTTCTCACTAGCTTCTGCAATATCATTAAAATCACCTGCCACCATCCACGGCCTGTTATTATTCCTGGCAGACTCACGCATAGCTTCCCACATCAAATTTCTACGATGCTCCGAAGGACTAGCATAAACTAAAGTGAACCTCCAATCAGTGCCCCCCCAGAGTTAACAGTAAGATGAATCCATTGCTCATCCCGAGCACAATGAATAATATTGAGGTTTTCATTTTTACTAGCCACAATGATGCCCCCAGCAAATCCATCATTAGTGACAGAAAAAAATTCCTGAAACCCTAGCTTCTTAAGAGGTTTATGGAGCTTAATGGGATCACATCTTGTCTCCATTAAAACAAAGACTTCAGGTCTGTACATGTCACAATAAAACTTGCTATATTTATAAAAATCCTTTCCAGCAGCGCCTCTACAATTCCAAACAATAATCTTAATGTTTTTATTCATCATTAACAAACAATAAGAAAACTGGAACTCTAAACCAAGTAGCTTAATTAAATTCAGGAGTTTCCTGAACTTTCTCTTCCTCAGTGCTATTGCAAACCATAGCCTTATTTTCCTCCCCCGGAGTTGGGTATATTTTTTCAAGAATGGTTGTACCTGGAACATACTCTCCTCCTATAGTATTTCTTTCATCCGGCGGTCTTGCTGCATATCGAAGGGTAAATTTAGTAGTGCTATTATCATGCAAAACAGTAGCCTCACTAAGCTCCTGATCCATGATCTCACTACCAAATAACTCATGAGTCCTCATCACTTTATCTTTTATTATCTGTCCTTCTTCAATATTAACAAGACTTGTTACATTGTCCTTCTGCATGCTCACGTGCGAAGCTTCCAAAAACTCCATTTGGTGACTCTTTCCGTAAATATTCTCTATGGTGCGCTTTCTGTGACCTTCATTTCTCTCTTTAAACCCTAGTGTGACACGTGTCGCAAGTCTATTTCCTATTTTTTGTTGTTTCTTATGTTTCCTTCTGTTTCCGGTACTTTCTCCCTCATACCCTTCACTTTCTTGAATTTCCACTTCTTTGCTGCCACCTGTATTAAAAAATACTCCTTGTCTGCCACTATCATCAAGGATAGGCACGTGTTTCTGATTTGTGATCTCCTCATTATTACAGCCTTTATTGGTAGCTATAATGTCTTGCTGGTGGTGCCCTTTTTTCATAAAACCGTTATCTCTATTATTGGTAACCGCATTAATTTCTTCCACTATCATAATTTCCTCATCATTAATTTTGTCTGCCCCATTATTGTTTTCCTTAATCGTGCCACTGGTGTCTCCCAGCACCTGAAACCTAGTTCCGGCCTTAGCCAGCCAGGATCCCGTCACCGGAAGTTTTTTCTTCGCCTCAGGAGGTTTTCTGGTGCGCTGTTGTTTCTGAACCACTTGCCAAGGCCCATCCCCATTCTGGTCACCATTTATCGTCGTGTTTCTCACATCAGATCAATCATCTACCTTTGCTCCTTGAACACTTGTGGATGGAACAGTACTCGCCATATGTCTCTTCATTGGGCATCCTTCTTTGTAATGCCCAAATTTCCCACATGTGATACATAATAAGTGTAATCCTTCAAACTCCACTCTATAACTTTTGTCCTTCAACTCAAACATAGCAAGCAGAGGCTTTGTGATATCAACTTCCACACAAATACGAGCATACTTTCCTCTTTCCCCTTGCAACGTGTTCTTATCCACTTTAACAGTATTTCCCACCAGATTCCCAATCACATGTAAGATCTTAGGATCATAATATTCCACAGGAAGCCCCGATATTCTAATCCATACTGCTACTTTCACAATGGAGTCATTCTCGGGATGAAAATCTGGTGACCACTCTTTAACAGTCAAGTAGTGGTCATAGATGAACCACGGTCCATCCATCATCGCCGCATTTTTATCATCATCATGAGTGAAACATACTAAATAATAATCGTATCCAAGATCAATGATATGAATAATGCCTTTCCTCACCCACATTTGTTTCAATCTGTTCTCCAGGGCTTTGTTACCAATCTTCCTCCCCAAGAGTTTGACAATCACTCCCCTACGCCACGGTCGTTGGATCCTTCTCTCTTCCTGCTTAGATAGGAGTATTTATGGACAATCATAACCTCCGCGTTTACCTTCCTTCACTGTGATTCCCTCCGCCTCCCAAAACAGGTCATCATTAGCCTCCTGTTCCATCCTCTCCATCTCACTTCCTTCACTGCCACTACCGTAACCACCTTTTTCTCCAGTGACCACATTCTTGTAAGATACTCCTTCCAACTCACCACCCTGAGAACCATCTCTAGGAATAGAGCCGGTTCCCCCACCTACCGAATCAGGAGATTTGTTACTCTTCCCCCCCCCCCCCACCGTGTTAGAATTCGAGCGTGGTGCCAAAGGCGGCACCGGTTTGACCGTTATCATTCAAATTGAAACCCTAGCAGAGCGTTTTTCTAATTTGTTTTAATTACAGCTGCATAAAAAAAAGTAAATCATTTCAAATTTTACATTTATATCTAAAATTTTACATTTGTATTTAATACTATTTAAGTGTTATGACATTAAGACTCATTCATGTGTTATCACATTAACAAATATTTTGTTGTAATTTTTTTATTTCCTAATTATTATTTGAAGATTCTAAGTTATTATATATTTTTTTAGTGATTTACACAATATCATAATTCAATTACCTGTGCGGGAGCACGAGTCTCTTACTAGTGTGTGTGTGTGTGTATATATATTCATTTTTTAAGGGTTATATGTAATGAACGATAGTGGAAAAAAAGTCGGAAACAAACGATTTCATTAATTTAAACTGACGGATACATTGGAAAATTAAAATACAGAAACAACAATTGATAAAGGGAAAACTAAAATACAATTAGTGTATGTCCTCACCGTAACGCTTGTCAGTTACGCATCTAGGAGCACGTATATCACGTTGAGGACATGTACAGAGAGCCCCACCCATTCCCCTTTGTGGTTCCTGTTATTTCTGTGTGGATGGGCCTGGAAGTGTTCTGTCGATAATTTCGGTGTCAAGGAAATCGTCGAGGCCACCGTAGCATCCCAGAAGCCGGTTGTCGTAAAGTCGGCTACCCATTCCCTCATAGCTTTGAAATGGTGGTGGGGGAGGAGGTGGAGCTATGACTTATGGTTGGTAGCACCCGAAGACACTTGAACTTCCTTGATAAAATGCAAATGTTTTGGTTGGTGTTGCATAGCCATATGGGCTACAGTGGTGAGAGGCTTGTGATATGAGTGGGTCGCCATGGTCACTTTTATCCCGTGGACCAAAGTCGGGACTTAGTTGGATTCTTGAGGAACCAGCCTCTTTGTGTTGGCCGAATGATCTGAAGGATAGAAAAACACTCAGAAAGGGGGGGTTTGAATAAGTGTGACTTTAAAAACTAGTAAGATAAAAACAATGAACACAATATTTTTATCCTGGTTCGTTGTTAACGAAACTACTCTAGTCCACCCCTTAGAGTAATTTACCTCAACTGAGAATTTAATCCACTAATCAAACTGATTACAATGGTTATCCACTTAGAAAACTTCTAAGTCTTCTAGAGCATACTGATCACAACTTGATCACTCTAGGAATTCACCACTTAGAATACCTGTAAGTCTTCTAGAGTCTACAGATCACAACTTGATCACTCTAGGAACCTTTTACAATCAATGTAAAATATATGTTTACAAGAGTAAGATTGCTTCTTATAAAGCTTTAATCAAAACAATGATATTTCTCTTAAGTTCTAAGCTTAACATTCACTAAATATTACAAGAGTTTAAGAGGTTGAAGATGAAGTCCGTGAGCTTTAATTTTGACAGCGTTTTGGTATTTTGCGCAAGAGTTGTTTTTGCTGCTTCTGATCAGAACTTTTATATATAGGTGACATACCCCAAAATTTGCCCGTCTTATTTCATCTTCAAGGGTTCAAGTCTCAATGGTTAAACTCAAGTCACTCTCTCCTAATCAAAGGTTCAAATCAGGGTTTTTTTTAACTAAAAAGTCAACTCAACTTTGACTGGTCATAACTCTCACATGGTTTGTCAGAAATTGTCCAACCAAAGCCTATTCTCAAGGAAATTTCATTCTCTACAACTTTGATGTTGGTCCCAAAATCAAGAAATGCACCATTTGGGAGATATGGACAAAAACATTACAGGTCCTTTTGAAAGTCAATTAGAAGTCATCTTTTTCAAATGAAGCATACATGAACATGGAAGACTCAATTGAGATGAAACAAAAAGGATCATTTAGAAGACACTCTAAGCTTTCTAAATTTATCAATAACACCTACATAGGGTTAAAATTGAATGAGATACGCATGGTTGAAGTTGAGCAATTTTAAAGATACACATGAAACCCTAATTGCCCAAAACTTGGTTTTTGAACTAATAGGCCTAGAATATTTATTTCAAACACATCAATGACATATATAAGGGCATATATATCCACCCCCACCCTTTTCATGATTTTATTTTTATTTATATGAATTTTTATCCATTTAAATACTAAATAAATTAAGAAAAATATTAATATAAATGGATTAATTTGCATGGCTTGGTTACTAATCATCCAAGGGCCCAAATAACATCACATGGTGGTCCAAATTCATGGGAACTTAGTTATGAATAAGGGAGGTCAATTTTAGAAAAGAATTACACATAAGGTTTATTAAACTTCTTTCTCTCAAAGCACGAAGAATCCAAGCCCATGTTTGACCTAATGCTATTCATATATATTCTAAAAATAATTCAGGACAAGGGGGGACGAAAAAATAAGGAGAGAGATTAGGGTTCATAAGAAAAATATTCAAGGAGGGGTGGAATTTCGTTTTGCAGAGAACAGGTACATTCAAGACCTAACAACGATTCTAATTGATTCCTGAGTGAATGTGAGGTAAGTATGCATCTTTAACCATGGGCAAAACACGTTGAAATACTCCACATATGAACTTACTTTCGTGTACTTTTTATGTCAATCGAATTACACTTCTCAGCAAGTTTTGATTGAATCTAATGCTACTAACGAGTTCCTGAGGTCCTTTAGAACAGGTGGAACGTATCACATGAGGAATTGGCGTCATGGATCCGATCGTTCCATGGATAGGGTTTAAAGAGAGGTGCACCTCGGGTTCGTATTTTTAGGGGTCCATGGCCAAAACGAAAATCATATTCGGATTCAGGGAGAAATTTCATGCGAATCTGGGCATTTAGTATTTCTGTTTGACATTGTTTCAGCAGGTTTCCAGGTTCGAAGGTTTATCCACAACAAAAATCGCAGCTAAATCTGTGGAGGAATCCGCAGGAAAATTAGAGGAAGAAGACGATGCTGACGTGAGGCCACGCGTGCGTTTTTGGTTTGCTGGTTAGAATTTTAACCTCTCTCCAAACGCGTGTCACTCTTGGATTTGTCGGTTAAAAGGTCTTGCGCCTCTCTCCCATTGCTATTGGTTCACGCAAAGATATTGGGGCCCACGTGCATTGATTCTTTGACTGGAATCATTACCACATTTGTTTTATACATTATTATTTCAGGGTACACTATGTATGTAGAACAATCTTGGCTGGCTTGGTCAAGGAGGGGATATGCTACATACACGGCTGGGGTTCGAACCCTGGCCAAGACAAGTTATTTTTATTTTCTAACCATCTGCAGATCCCATGCGCGTATCCCATGAAAGGCATTCGTACACCCTCGCCTTACCACCATCAGATCTCCTACAATCCAATCTAACGTACCAGGATTGCAAGGCATATCATGCACCTCCACAAAGGAGCCCCATATGATCAAAACCGGGTTTCTATACAATATTTTTTTGTATTATTTATTTATTTACTTGTTTTGTCTAATTATTTAGATTGTGTTTAGTTTAATTAACTAATTAGAATTAAAATTAGAATAAATTAGGATTAGGATTATAATTAGGGTTCGAATTATTTTCCCAATTATTCGACTACTCCGATTTAATTTATTTAATCTATTTTAACTATTAAAAATCACAATAAAAGCCCTAGACAGGTTATATGCATTAGGGTTTGCCCAATCCCACTGCCCATTTGGCGAAAACATTATCATTAATTCTCTCCTCGATCCGACTAAATCTATTAGTCGCAATGACGAGAGATAAGATAACAAAATGTAAATAATTGAATTCGTTGTCATGTAATAACCGAATCTATTGGTTATGAGAGGCAATGGTAAAATCCTTAATTTAATCACAAAATTTAAAATACATTTTATTTGCTGCCCGCGACGATCGAGTCTATCGGTCAGAGTAACCAACAATACCCCGTATAATCCGTTAACTATAATGATCAAATCTATTGATCATCGCACCTAACGGTAACATATCAAATCAGGGTTGTACGCCCAAATCTAAAACATTCCAAACACTTCAAATCAAACTACGGATTCTCATCCTTTTCGACAAGGCAACTCAAAATGCCTTTCAAATCACAAATTCAAAACTGCGATAGGCCCTTCAAAAAGCCTTCAAACACCTCCATTACAAATTCTAATGCGTACACCCCTGTGCCCAAACTACGTTGACTCTGATTCTCCATAAGGAGATACGTAGGCACTTGGTAACAAGGCGAGTCCCCTTTCCTAAAACCTCAATTCATTCAAATCTCACTTTTTACCCTTTTCATTTCCTTAGCTATTAAACCTTAATAATTTTAGCCATAAAACTGTTACCTTAGATTCAAAGCCATGGGAAAGGGTTGAGGGTGCCTAACACCTTCCCTCAACCTGATTATAATAATCTTACCCCGATCTCTTAACTGCGTAGGGTTTCCTATTCGCCCTAGTAGAATAGGTGGCGACTCTAAATATCTTAATTTTTAGGGCAGGTTGCTACAGCTGGCAACTCTGCTGGGGATAAGTGATAACAAAATTGTAATTTGTTATGCTCCTAAGGCTTGAGAGGGTTTAGGTTTTTGGCAAAATTTTTAGGGTTTGGCTAATTCGCCATTTTAGGGTTCTGGATTAGGGTTTATGGTTTTTTTATAAATATTTAAATTTTATTTATTTATTTATTTATTTGCAATCTTATTTATTCACTGCAATTCATTTATTTACCGCAATTCAGTTAAATGTTTATTTATTTGAATATGTGTTATTTCATTGCTTTTTGGGATATAAATTGTTGTTAAACCTAAGCGTGAGAATTATATTTAAGACCAAAGGGGAATTACATCGCCTACGAGTCTTATTATAATTCCACTCAGAGTGGGTTGAATATCCGGAAATATCTGATACGAAGCTTGACTTTGTTGAGGGCAGGACTTGGTATTTGGCTGATCTCTCTAGGAACCTACCCCTAAAATTCGAACCTCATAGATAAGTGAGTTGTTCTAAAATCCAAAGAGACAAAAAGTCTCGGCGGCTACGAACGACCCCATGAGACCTTCTAGAACATACCAATGGGAAGGGTAGGCACCCTAAGCCGTTACGTCGAACCTATGAACCTAGGGCTTATGTGCTTATGTGCTTATTATACGTGTGCAATTTATATACTGGGAATGTTTTGCATTTTAATTTTTGCAGGTATTCCTACGCGTTCCCTGGCCTGCAGGGACCCTATTTCTAAGACCATGTCCTTCCCACGAAGGACACCTCCACTTATGCACGTTGATTGGCCTCTCGATGGCCATGAGATCTAGTGACTGTCTTGAACGGTCAACCTGTGCTTACTTCTGCGCACCCCCTAACTTGTAGGGTTTTGGATTTCCATTTATACATCTTTCATCCCTAGCTTGTAGGGATTTCTCTTCATCCGATATCATCCTTAGATAGGTTGTGTTCCGCACAGAGAACCTTCCCACGAGGGACAACTCATTGATACACGTCGAACGGCCTCTCGATGGCCATGAGATTTGGTGACTGTCTCGAACGGTCACCAGCCGTTACTTTCTGCATACTCCCTAATCTAAGGGATTTCCATTGGCGTGTCATAACATCTATCTTGCAAGAATTTCAATAGGGTCTAATGTCGCCTCTAAGGCTATCCCTAGGATTATACGTCACACGTCTGCATTGCATACAAGGAGTTATAATACAAGGAGTCTCTCGCATACGCATGCATTTGCATTTTCATGCATTCATACGTTTACATTTGCATCTTCGCCCGCATCCACACCTGTCGTGCTAGCCGATTGCCCAAGACTCACAAAAAGAAATCAAAAGGATCATAGACTATGGAGAAAGGAGGATAAATTATCGAGAATGGACTTGGTCTCACAAGGAAAAGAATAATGCCTTTCACCGTGCCAGCCACGTGTCCATGCCTTTTCGAAAAAAGGATTGTAAATACAACAAAGGTTATCGTCGAGCAAGGATTAGTTCAACAAAGAAGTTCCCTCATAGACACACTCAAGGGGTGTCTAGTCATAAAGGGGTTCATCTTAGAACATATCAAAACTTACAAGGACGCTCTGCGACAACTTGGGGGCAAGGATTAGTCCAAATGGGGCAATATCCTGAACAAAGATGCAAGACTATGATGGAGGGAATGCAACATATTTTAATTCCTCACCAAGGGGCAAAAGGGTCATAGGGGTTCCCTGTCAATTAACAAACTTTGAAGTTCGCAAACGGTGTGATACTATCCTTAGAAAAAGCAAAAGAGGTTCAGTCAAAAGAAACTCGTGAAGTTTCGATACGATGAAAACCCACCGCTAACAATTTATTCTCGACAGGTTTGACATGCCAAAGGAAAATTCGAGGTTACCCTTTACTTCTACAAGTCTAAGAACTAAGGAGTAAAACAAGGTCAACGGATTTACAAAGGAGAGTGTCGCTAGAATCAATAGGTTTTATCATGTCAGAATTTCAACCCCTACGATCGCTTAGTGTCACTCAAATAAAAGTTGTACTTTCGGATTAGCAAATCTAATGGGATGACCATGCAGGTTTTGGAGTCAATTCATTCGCTCACTACTACGAGTTTCCATTCGCACACTTCTATGCTATTTTCAATTTCAAATTAAGGACTATTAACAAACTTAAGGGAGAATGACGAATACAAATAACTAAGTCCAATTAAATATATGCTTTCAAGGTAAGACCGAGCCGACGATGTACAGACATTTTTTTCAATTCCTAAACAGTGGAAATATAAGGATGTTACTCCCTCGTCACCCCCTCGAGCCAGGAGTTGGAGTTTGTTTCTACTTTTCAAATAAACCTTGATCTCAACCTGGGGCAGGGTAGATTTCGATTAATTCAATGATGCATTTTGGTTGTCAAGAGAATCAGTCAACAAAGCAAGGATTCGAGCATAAGGGTCAAGCAAAGGTTCAAGCATAAAGATCAAGCAAAGCGAAGGTTCAAGCATATCTTCTTCCTTGCGTTCATCCAAGATTGAGGAAGCAATGGAGATAACATTCACCACATTTTCTTCCTCAATACATCATTCAAGATCGAGGACGTATCAAAGTCGAAGCTTACAAATCAAGGCCAACATAGCAGTCACAACAGTCAATATCCAAGGATCAATATTTCAAAAGGAACATCCAAAAGGAGGATAGCGCCCGCTAAGTCAAAATGGAAAATTCCATGAAAGAAAAACAAACGACTTAAGCAAAAATTAGGGCATCCCGATGGATCAAACTCAAAGGGTTTGGTTCATGCAAAAGTAAGGGATAAAAAAACAAAGGTGAAATACAAAGGATAATCTTGTGACTGTTGAAGCTTCCCATCAATGCTTGGATCTCCACAACATTTCTCATCGGTGCTTGGATCTCTACTAAGGCTTCTGTTCAACATCAAAACTGAAACAATTCTCTTGCAAAGAAAGCGCAATCATTGGATTAGGCGAATTCTTAGCATTCGGAGAATATCAAGGAGAAAGGGGTGGTTTAAATAAAATTTGAGCCTTATATCCGTTGTTTCTTAAACCATGAACCAAGGCCAAGTTACAACATTCAAAATTCCTAATTGAGGCATGGTTAACTACGAAAGCATATTAAGCAGGATTTTGTTATACTGACTCCTAGGTTTGTTAAAACTATTTCTAACCACTGCGCTTCTTCAAGCATTCATTTCTAATCATCCAGTCCTAAGTCGTAACGGACTTTGATTTCAAAACTTGCATACGCATTGGAGTTACTTCTCAAAGGGTACAACGTCATCTACGAATATACACTTAGCATCGAGGAGATCTCGAATTTGGTTAATCAAAAGCGATCATTTCTAATAAAGACTCTGGAATGGGAGAACCACATCTAGGGGGTTCTCCTAAACAGGGGAAAAATTTCAAGGATCACAGGGGCATGCAATCAAACATCCTATTAACTAGGGGCATTCATCCTAAGGTTCAGTCGATTCGGGTCACATCTCGAAGCAATCAGGGGCATGTCAAACCTGGGAATAATTCAAATTCAAAAGGATAGAACACTATGGATAGCCCTCCATATCCTGGAGATCAAGGGCATACCCTTCAATCTAAACGTCGAAGCATATGACAAGGTTATTTCCCGGGGCACTTCCTTCATGGCTCGAAGATCATAGGCACCTCTTTCCACTAAACACTAGGGCATTGGATATCAAATCCATAAGATGTGGAGAATCTTCAAAGGTTAAAGGTGTGGAGAACCTCGAAAGGTTAAAGGCGTGAAGAACCTCAAAAAGGTTAAAGGTGTGAATTGCAAAGGTTAAAGGTGTGGAGTAATTCAAAAGGCTAAACTGGGGCAAGGCGCACAACAAAAGGAAAGGGCGTTCTCACACTTTACAACGTCAAACAAATCTTTCTCCTAACTATGGTCTTCAAAATTCAAAAAAAACAGGGATTGGGAAGTCGCGCTAGCATCACACCCCACCTTATCAAACAAACTTACAACTCCAGCGAGCTATATACGCTTTGGTTATCAACAACCTATCATGGGATCATCATGCAAATACATACAAATCATGCATTACATACATCGGTTGATACATTACACCACACCTTTTTAGGTAGTCTTCTTTAAGACAAATCTTACGATCCTTTCTAGGAACCTTTTCAGGTAGTCTTTTCTAAGACATTCATCATCCTTTCTAGGAACCTTTTCAAGTAGTCTTCTCTAAGACATTCATCACCTTTTCTAGGAACCTCTTCGGGTAGTCTTCTTTAAGACATTCTTTTTCTGAGAACCTTTCTAGGTAGTCTTCTTTAAGACGAATTGTCATCCATTTCCAAGAACCTTTTTAGGTAGTCTTCTTTAAGACATTCTCTTTATAAGAACCTTTCTAGATAGCCTTTTCTAAGATATTCATTCTCTTTCCAAGAACCTTTTTAGGTAGTCTTTCTAAGACATCTTTTCAGCCTTTCCAGGTAGTCTTCTTTAAGACATTCCTCATTCTTTGCTAAGAACCTTTTCAGGTAGTCTTCTTTAAGACAAATGTTCATATCCATTCCGGAAAACTTTTCAGGTAGTCTTATAGAAGACATTATCTCATTCCACTCATTACATCCATCAACATATGCATGAGTATAAACATTATTCCATACATCAAAACATCCAAATCATTACTCTGGTGCTAAGCTACATTGTCCACCTGCTTCCCAGTAACCTTACCGATGACAGTAACCTTACTGATGGCTTATTTCCGATCACCTGATTGATGCTTCCGGTAACCTTACCGATGATAGCGACCTCGCTGTTCATTTCACTCATAAACAAACTACGCATACGCATAAGCATAAGCATTATCCACATACATAAACATTACCAAGCCGGCATAAGCATAGTCGTGGTGTAGATGCAAATATGGTTTAAACAAGTTCAATAAGGAGATAAAATCTTGGGGTTGACATCAGCATCAGCATCAACATACATACATACACATTAGCATATGCATATCATCTAGTACATTCAAATACTACGAAAGTCCAGTCTCCGACCCTCGAGTCGTGAGTTTCCAACCCTCGTGTTGTGATAGGTGTGTTTTCCGACCCACGTGTCGTGAGTTTCCAACCCTCGTGTTGTGATAGGTGTGTTTTCCGACCCATGTGTCGTGAGTTTCCAACCCTCGTGTTGTGATTGGTGTGTTTCCCAACCCTCGAGTCATGAGTTCCTAAACATATCGTTTTCTTTCTGACCCTCGAGTCGCGAGCATGATCTTCATACATCTACAGGATACCGTCAAGGATTTTATACGGATAAACTTGCTAGCGCTATAGCAAGTGAATCTTTTTCATACAAGTAAGTTTGCTAAAACTATAACAAATGATTCATCTTACGCAGGTACACTTGTCAGAACCATGGCAGGTAATTCCTTTGATACAGGTAAGTTTGCTAGAACTATAGCAAATAATCCCTAATGGTGCAGGTAGGCTTGTCCGATTAAGGGCAAGTGACTCCTAATGGTGCAGGTGAACTCGTCCGAACCAGGGCAAGTGATCCAAATGGTGCAGGTGAAATTTGTCTGAACCAGGGCAAATGATCCAAATGGTGTAGGTGAAATTTGTCCGAACCAGGGCAAATAATCCTAATGGTGCAGGTGAACTCGTCCGAACCGGGGCAAGTGATCCAAATGGTGTGGGTGAAATTTGTCCGAACCAGGGCAAATGATCCAAATGGTGCAGGTGAAATTTGTCCGAACCAGGGTAAATGATCCAAATGGTGTAGGTGAAATTTGTCCGAACCAGGGCAAATGATCCAAATGGTGCAGGTGAAATTTGTCCGAACCAGGGCAAATGATCCAAATAGTGTAGGTAAAATTTGTATGAACCAGGGCAAATGATCCAAATGGTGTAGGTGAAATTTGTCCGAACCAGGGCAAATGATCCAAATGGTGCAGGTGAAATTTGTCCGAACCAGGGCAAATGATCCAAATGGTGTAGGTGAAATTTGTTCGAACCAGGGCAAATGATCCAAATGGTGTAGGTGAAATTTGTCCGAGCCAGGGAAAATGATCCAAATGGTGCAGGTGAGCTTGTCAGAGCTATGACAAGTAATCCTATTGGTGCAGGTGAACTTGCTAGAACTATAGCAAGTGATCCTTTTGGGGTTCACAAACTACGAAAGCTTGCTAACACAATAGCAAGTTAACTATCTTCTACACAACAAACTGCGAGTCATCGCTATTGATAGTTACGTATACCCATCACGTTAGTCCCTCGGCACTGATCAAAGGGTTTTACAAAGGGTTTCTTCAATGGGGTTTATCACGTTAGTCCCTCGGCAGTGATCTACTTCGAAAAACAAAGGGGTTTTACAAAGGGTTTTACAGAGGATTTCTTCAACAGGGTTTATCACGTTAGTCCCTCGGCAGTGATATACTTCTGAAAAAAACAAAGGGGTTTTACAAAGGGTTTTACAAAGGGTTCCTCAATTGGGTTTATCACGTTAGTCCCTCAGCAGTGATCTTCTCCAAAACATCATCAATAACAAGCAAAGGTTTTATTTTTCTTTTCCAAATTTACTAACATACTTCAACTAACATAGCTAATAGTCATGCATCATTCAACTAACATACCTCATTCATACATAGTGCATATACATACATCTCTCCCATTTATCTTGAGAAGCTCACTGCATCGTACATCGCATGCATCATAGTATTGCATAAAATTCAGGTTGCCTTTTTAGGCCGTGCTACGATCAAAACACAGTGGTTCCCTCTGAAAGCATCTGCTTCACAAAGAGGGGGGGTATTTACTTTGGGTGGCATCTTTAAGCCCATCTCCCATGGAATTCTTTCCCAACAAATGCAAATTTCAGGGCATTTCAGTGTCCAATCATCCACTACCTTTAGATCACGATAGGCAGACGTGCCTATCTGACTCTTCAAGTTTAAGAAGATTGAACAGGGGCAGCTGTCATACCCCAAAATTTGCCCGTCTTACTTCATCTTCAAGGGTTCAAGGCTCAATGGTTAAACTCAAGTCACTCTCTCCTAATCAAAGGTTCAAATCAGGGTTTTTTTAACTAAAAAGTCAACTCAACTTTGACTGGTCATAACTCTCACATGGTTTGTCATAAATTGTCCAACCAAAGCCTATTCTTAAGGAAATTTCATTCTCTACAACTTTGATGTTGGGCCCAAAATAAAGAAATGAACCATTTGGGAGATATGGACAAAAACATTACAGGTCCTTTTGAAAGTCAATTAGAAGTCATCTTTTTCAAATGAAGCATACATGAACATGGAAGACTCAATTGAGATGAAACAAAAAGGATTCTTTAGAAGACACTCTAAGCTTTCTAAATTGATCAAGAACACCTCCATAGGGTTAAAATTGAGTGAGATACGCATGGTTGAAGTTGAGCAATTTTCAAGATACACATGAAACCCTAATTGCTCAAAACTTGGTTTTTGAACTAATAGGCCTAGAATATTTATTTCAAACACATCAATGACATATATAAGGGCCTATATATCCACCCCCACCCTTTTCATGATTTTATTTTTATTTATATGAATTTTTATTCATTTAAATACTAAATAAATTAAGAAAAATATTAATATAAATGGATTAATTTGCATGGCTTGGTTACTAATCATCCAAGGGCCCAAATAACATCACATGGTGGTCCAAATTCGTGGGAACTTAGTTATGAATAAGGGAGGTCAATTTTAGAAAAGAATTACACATAAGGTTAATTAAACTTCTTTCTCTCAGAGCACAAAGAATCCAAGCCCATGTTTGACCTAATGCTATTCATATATATTCTAAAAATAATTCAGGACAAGAGGGGACGAAAAAATAAGGAGAGAGATTAAGGGTCATAAGAAAAATATTCAAGGAGGGGTGGAATTTCGTTTTGCAGAGAACAAGTACATTCAAGACCTAACAACGATTCTAATTGATTCCTGAGTGAATGTAAGGTAAGTATGCATCTTTAACCATAGGCAAAACACGTTGAAATACTCCACATATGAACTTACTTTCGTGTACTTTTTCTGTTAATCGAATTTCACTTCTCAGCATGTTTTTGATTGAATCTAATGTTACTAACAAGTTCCTGGGGTCCTTTAGAACAGGTGGAACGTATCACATGATGAATTGGGGTCATGGATCCGATCGTGCCATGGTTAGGGTTTAAAGAGAGGTGCACCTCGGGTTCATATTTTTAGGGGTCCACGGCCAAAACGAACATCATATTCGGATTCAGGGCGAAATTTCATGCGGGTCTGGGCGTTTAGTATTTCTGTTTGACATCGTTTCTGCAGGTTTCCAGGTTCGAAGGTTTATCCACAACAAAAATCGTAGCTAAATCTGTGGAGGAATCCGCAGGAAAATTAGAGGAAGAAGACGACGCTGACGTGAGGCCACGCGTGCGTTTTTGGTTTGCTGGTCAGAATTCTAACCTCTCTCCAAACGCGTGTCACTCCTGGATTTGTCGGTCAAAAGGTCTTGCACCTCTCTCCCATTGCTATTGGTTCACGCAAAGATACTGGGGCCCACATGCATTGATTCTTTGACTGGAATCATTACCAGATTTGTTTTATACATTATTATTTCCAGGTACACTATGTATGTAGAACAATCTTGGTTGGCTTGGTCAAGGAGGGGATATGCTACATACACGGCTGGGGTTCGAACCCTGGCCAAGACAAGTTATTTTTATTTTCTAACCATCTGCAGATCCCATGCGCGTATCCCATGAAAGGAAACCGTACACCCTCGCCTTACCACCTGTGGACCTCCGATTTTTTTAATCCCGGGCCATACCTCTGTTCTGTAGAGATACGTGAACTGACTCTTTTTTAATGCTTTCGCATTTTTGAAAATTCACAGAGTCGCCACCGACCTTTTATTTTATCCAATTAAGGAAAGGTTTATAAAAGAAACAGAAAAAAGACCTTTAAGAAATTCTGGGTAAGGGGGTAGGTTATACAAAGGGAAGGTGTTAGCACCCTTTGTATCCATGGTTATCCATGGGCTCTTAAGTTTGCTTAGCTCACTTGTTTTTTCGATCACTTTTCAATTGCTCTGAAATTGCTCATATGTGGTTTCAAATACCTTTGTAATTTGAATTTTGTAATGATCCGTGTGTGGATGTATACAAAATGCTTGTTTATCTTTCGAAAGATGTTTTGAAAAGAACGTTAACTTTGTAATAATCCGTGTTTGGATGTATACAAAGTATTGTCTTTTTTGAAAGTTTTATTTTGAAAAACAATAGTGTATGAGAATTTTGTTTGTTTTGATTTGAGCAAGCAAACTAGGAGGTCTACCCTGAGTTGTAAGGTCTTTATCCTATTTCCTTTAAAAATCTATCCTTTCACCGGATATAAACGCAAGGTTCGATTTTGTACTCAAAACAGTAGAATTTTGACTTTGATTTTGAAAAGAATGAGAAGGGATTACCTTAAGAGGTGCAAGTGTGATTGTGATTGGATTCAGATATTTTATCTTTGAAGTTAGTGATCTAACGGTTCAATTTTATCTTTGACATACACGCAGTTTATATGTGCGGGAAATTAAAGTGCGGAAAGTAAATCTACGCTATTACATCGATTGTGCAGGAAATGTAAACTAGCCTATTTACATGAATTTGACATCCTATACATTTATCTAGGAATTTAAATTGCAAGAAAAATAAAAGGCATGTTTTTGGATTTTTTATGATTGGATTTTAATTATAATTAATGCATGATTAATTAAATTAAAATGAAGAAAAAAGATGAAAATAGATTTAAACCTAGAAATTAAGTTTAAAATATGTACAAAATCTTTGTCAATTAATTTTAAAACAAAACTAATTTTTTTGGAATTTTTGGAATTGATTTAAGTTAATTTAAACATAATTATGTAAATAATTATACAAATAATTAAAACTTAAAGATAAAATTATTCAAAATATGTACAAAATTAGTTTATAATATATAAACAATATTTTATATAAAGAACAAATTTTTTATGATTTTTTGATTGGCTAGAATAATTAAAAAGCAAATATATAAATATATACTAATTAATTATGCAAAATATTGAAATTTTAAAGAAAAATAAAATATTTTTATTTCAGAAAATAATATATTATTTTAGAAGTCTAAAAATATTTTTTGTGTATTTTTTGGATTTTTAAAACTATTTTTAATTAATTTTGTAAAGAAATTAAAATAAAATAGAAAATAAAATAGAAAATAAAAGGATACTGATCCTGTGTGGAAATTTATGAGGGAGTATGATGTGCACACGTCTTCATCTTCAACCTTCAGACAAGACTTTTAATAGCGCTTTCTTACCAAAAGCGCTGTAATTGGTTACTTACTAAACCTGCAAAATAGCGAATAGGGTCAAACGTATACATAAATTTGGCGCGATGGTACCATTCAACTCGTTTTGTCCATACGAATCTAATGGTGCTATTTAGAACCTCTAATTTAGCCTAATTTGGAAAGCCCTAATTTTGAAGCTATGAACCCTAAAATGGCAGTTTCGTTTATACGTGTCCAAACTTCAATTAAGTTTCCAGAAATGATCTACACCTCAAACCAAACTTAATAGTATGTCTACATCTTGTTAAACATGTGTGAATAACCAGATACGAATTGATTTTAGTTTGAACAAATTTGGACCTGTATAGCTCGATTCAGTGAGCTTCAAGGCTTGTAACTGATTGGGATAGTTTCAGTGATGTTCAAGGAAGGTGTATGAATGCTTAGTTTGTATTGAAATGGACTGAAATTACAAATTCGAATTTGAGTTTTCTTTGAATTTTTTCAAGTGATTACAAGTGTTATGAGCTTATGTATGCTTCTGAACTCGCCTCTCCTCTGTTACTGAACTATGATAGCTTATTTATAAGCATTGAGTGCTTACAATAGAAGCTAAGAAGTGTCTTTAGTTGCCTTTGTTGAAACTTTGGTTTTTTAATATTAAAAACCTTGAATTCTTGACCAAGTCATCTTGCCTTCAATGCACCTGCCTTGCCCTTCAATTCTCTGCAGAAAGATGAAGATTCTTTGAGGTGAGTCATGCTTGATTTGTAAGCTAACCATTATCCATGCATTTTCCTTTTAATTTTAATCTTAAAATAAGATAAAATCATGCAAAAATGGATAAAAAAGGTATGGGCTTAGTCTTGGTCGTGGGAGGCCCATAACATCATGGAAATGATGTTTGAATGCTGAAAACTTGGCCCCATTTGGAAAAAATACATTTTTGAGCAATGTTGATTTCATGTATTTTCCCAAAATTTAGCCAACTTCAACAAGGTGTAAATCCTTCAATTTTTGTCATATGAAGGAGATCTTGCACTTTTTGGAAACCTCAAAGAGTCCTATAACCAATGCCTTTGGTCTCATGTCAAAATGATATTTGAAGCTCCTAGTGTGTCCTTCTGAAAAAAGTGTCTTTTTGTTGACTTTGAAAATGACCTGTAATGTCTTTGATCATATTTTTCAAATGGTGAATCCAATGACCATGGGATCAATGGCATTTGAAAGATAATTGAATTTCCTTCAAAACAAGCTTTGGTTTGAATTTTTTGGATGAAGGATGAGAGAGTTATGATCAGTCAAAGTTGAGTTGACTTTTCAGGCAAAAACCCTAATTTTGAATCTTAGGGTTTTGTTGATTTTTGATCTTTCCTTGATGAATTATGATCATCCAATGATCAAATGATGAATCCTTTGACAAAATATGGACTTTGACAAAAAATTTCATTTTTGACTGTCTGTTGACTTTTTTGGTCAAACGGGTCGTCTGTTGACTGTTTGAGCTGCTGACGATGCGTCTGAGTGAATTGAAGTTTGAAAATTTGTATGATGGTACTTTGAGATATATGGATGTGTATGAAATCCATTTGAGCTCTCAAAAACTTGTTGCTCCTGTAAAAACAAGAAAAACCCTGATTAGGGACTGTTTGTGTAGGAGACAGTTAAGCGTACCTGATTTTTGTGCAGTGTTGAGTCTCTGCTAATCGCGTGATATTCAGAAGACTTCTAGAACAAAAATCTTGGAATTTTGAATTGTGAAAGATTGATTTGATTGATGGTACAAAACACTGAGAATTGTACTGCCAGCAGTTTGGCTGTCAACTGACTGTTCAGGTATTGACGTAGCAGTTAGAGTGAAGAATCAACAGTCAAAGTTAATTTTCTTTTTTTGTTGTTTTTGTTTATGTTTTATGTGAAAAATGAAAGTTTATTTACATGACTTGTTAAAAAAAACATAGACATAATAAATAACTAATATTTACGGTATGCGGGCAAAATTACCGATAATAACCCTGAAAATCATTTAATGCACAGAAATAGGAATATTTGACTGGCAGAAAACACACAAAATATTATCTTAGTAATTAAGCAATATTATGACAAATAGTACAACATTTAATACTGACAGTACAAATATTACATACTATATTGAACAGTACGACGAATAAACGGTACATTTAAGAAATAAGAAATACGGCAAATTTTAAGAATGACGATTAATGACCCATGCTATGAACAATAACATGTAGATGATTGGGAGTGCAACCATTGCAGGTCCACACTCTTCAGGACTATGCAGGCAGAAGAAAGTCATGATCACCGTAGCAACGGTGATGACTGTAAGAAACAGTGTCTCTATCCATTTTGCCATTCTTGTCAGGGAAGAAGAGAAAATAGATATGAGGTAGGAATTTGAAAGATGAGTTGGAATTTGATGTGAGATTTTATGGAAGAAAATGAGAGGTATTTATAGAATGGAAAGAAGGATAGAGACGTTGGGGAATGATGTGATTCCGTACAAAAGGAAAATTTGAGTGGAAGTAAGATTTGAAAGAAAGTGTATGATAGTGTTGGGAAAAAGAGAGATGTAGAGAATAAAGTTAGGATTTGATTTTTGAAAAAGAGATTTGAAAAGATTTTTGAAAATAATGGAATATAGTACAAAAATTAGTGGGAAACAAAAGATAATAATAATCTACTTGTTACCAGTACAGTCTGAGTTTCCTGATTCTGCGCCTGCAAAAAGATTTAACTCTGTACCAATTGTGTCAGTACTATTTATCTGTAAATAAATAAATAGCATGTGTGAAGTAATAAACAGTATTTGGCGTTTGCGTAAGAATAAATTCAACTGCAAGCCAAATTACTGTATAAGAAAAATTCTAAAAACTAAGTATTTCATATGTCAGGATATTTGTTGAAATAAAAATCCATGATTATATGAGACTCTTAATTTTCAGATTGGAGTTTTCTTGAAAAATATGTGGGCAAATTTTGGGGTATAACAGTTGCCCCTATTCAATCTTCTTAAACCTGAAGAGATTGTCTGAAATTTGAAGGTAGAAGATGATTGAATATTTAGATGCCCTGAAAATTTGCACTTACCTTGATCAGAAGAGATGTTGGAAGTTGCATTTGAATGTCGTCTGCGAAATGTTGTTGGCAGATTGGAACATTACCTGAGATGGGCTTTCAGATGCCACCTGGTAAATGGGTTGAGGGTTTGTTCATCAGAATGAATCCATTGATTATATCTTGATGAAGGATTTGAAAGTCTTTGTGTTGACTGTTTCGGAACCGTCCAAGGTTACCGCTTTAAGTCTTGGAAGATAATCATTACGGAACTTGTCCAAAGTTTTTTTTTTTTCTGCTTCAGATTTTGAAAGTTGATCATTGTGGAACCGTTTGAGGTATCAGCTTTAGATCTGCAATGTTAGATCGTCCTAGAACCGTCTGAGGTATCGCTTTAGATCTGCAATGTTAGATCGTTTTGGAACCGTCTGAGGTATCGCTTTAGATCTGCAACGTTAGATCGTTTTGGAACCGTCTGAGGTATCGCTTTAGATCTGTGATGCTAGATCGTTCTGGAACCGTCTGAGGTATCGCTTTAGATCTGTGATGCTAGATCGTTCTGGAACCGTCTGAGGTATCAACTTTAGATCTGTGATGTTTGATCGTTCTGGAACCGTCTGAGGTATCGCTTTAGATCTGCAATGTTAGATCGTTCTGGAACCGTCTGAGGTATCGCTTTAGATCTGTGATGCTAGATCGTTCTGGATCCGTCTGAGGTATCAACTTTAGATCTGTGATGCTAGATCATTCTGGAACCGTCTGAGGTATCAACTTTAGATCTGTGATGTTTGATCGTTCTGGAACCGTCTGAGGTATCGCTTTAGATCTGCAATGCTAGATCGTTTTGGAACCGTCTGAGGTATCAACTTTAGATCTGTGATGTTTGATCGTTCTGGAACCGTCTGAGGTATCGCTTTAGATCTGCAATGTTAGATCGTTTTGGAACCGTCTGAGGTATCGCTTTAGATCTGCAACGTTAGATCGTTTTGGAACCGTCTGAGGTATCGCTTTAGATCTGTGATGCTAGATCGTTCTGGAACCGTCTGAGGTATCGCTTTAGATCTGTGATGCTAGATCGTTCTGGAACCGTCTGAGGTATCAACTTTAGATCTGTGATGTTTGATCGTTCTGGAACCGTCTGAGGTATCGCTTTAGATCTGCAATGTTAGATCGTTCTGGAACCGTCTGAGGTATCGCTTTAGATCTGTGATGCTAGATCGTTCTGGAACCGTCTGAGGTATCAACTTTAGATCTGTGATGCTAGATCGTTCTGGAATCGTCTGAGGTATCAACTTTAGATCTGTGATGCTAGATCGTTCTGGAACCGTCTGAGGTATCACCTTTAGATCTGTGATGTTTGTTTTTGAGTTGATAAGTGATCAGAATGAATCTTTGGCTTGATTATATCTGAGAGAACCGTTCATGGAATTCAGGTGAACACTGCATGTGATTGAGAACATCTTTGTTGAAGATATCCGTCTACCTGAAAAATCAAGTTAGTGATATGCAATGTTTATGATGCATGTAAATGTGAGATATTCCCGGAGAAATATGCATATTATGTTGTGTATGAATATGCGTATGAATATGCGCATGATGCACGATGTATGAATGTGAATATGAATGTGTGATGTATGAATATGTGAATGTGAATGTGTGATGTATGAATATGAGATGTCGAGCTTCTATTTGGGAAAATAAATTTCCGCCAGTCATCTGGATATGACTATATCGTGATCGTTAATGATCTTTTGTCTTGTTTGAGTACCCTTGGCTGGGGAAATTCTTTGAGAATCCTGGTACTCTGTTGAAGGATCTTTGAATATCTCTTGAGAATGAAAGGTAGCTGGAAGTTCTGATGCCCTTTCAAGTGGGAATGAGGAAGATGCATAATCCTCCGATGCACTATCTGACCAAGTCCGGGTGCGGGGATCACACCTTCTGAAGATAGCAATCTGGAACAACCCTGCTGGGGGATAAGACTTCTTTTGAGGAGAAAATCTTTTTGAGGAATTTGCTGAGAGATGCTTTTCTCCTGGGGATTCTCTTCTGATGGGATGATGTCCAGATAATTGGGACATCTCCTGAATGCTATTCCTGTTTTTCCTGGTAAACATCAATCATATTCAAATGCACATGTTCATTCAAAATTATCATGGGGACGTTTACGTATTTAAAACAGAAAAAAAGTGAAAAATAGTGATTTTTGAGCCTAAGCTGCATTGATTTTTGAAAAAGAGCCATGATAGGCTGGCTAGCACAGGGAGACAACAATCCTAGAAGTAGGAAACTGTCAAAAAGTTTTGGAAAATATTTATAGAGATAAATAGCTATGTGAAAACGATTCAGTCAAGTTTCAACTCTGCTATTGCCAATCTGTCTTCGAGCATCTCATCCCTCACTTGTTGGAAGAAAGTGATTGGACTGATCGGTGTCTTTGAGGTGTTGAATCTTGATGGTGAGTAGGCAGCTGAACGGAACACAGTTGTATGCTTCATTCCCTAACTTTTGCCTAGGCTGCCCTTTCAGGTTTTCAGCCTACCGGGATAGTATTTGTTTAGTCTCTAATTTTTGCCTGGACCGCCCTTTCGGGTTTTCAATCCACCGAGACGCTCATTTTTGCCTAAGTTGCCCTTTCAGGTTTTCAACTTAGCGAGCTGTTTTTTTTCTTTTTAAGAGAAGTATTTTTTGACTATGTCAGCATTCACAGGATGTGGGAAATCCTCGCCATCCATGGTGGTAAGCAACATGGCGCCGCCGGAGAATATTTTCTTGATTATGAATGGTCCCTTGTAGGTGGGAGTCCATTTGCCTCTAGGATCACCTTGTGGTAAGATGATGCGTTTGACAACCAAGCCACCAGTTTGGTATGCTTGACTTTTGACTTTTTTGTTGAAGGCTTTGATCATACGCTTTTGGTATAGCTGACCATGACAAATAGCTGCGAGCCTTTTCTCATCAATCAAGTTTATCTGGTCCAACCGTGTTTGAATCCAATCGTCTTCGTCTAGATTGGCTTCTTTCATAATCCTTAGGGAAGGAATCTGAATTTCAATTGGAAGAACTGCCTCCATACCATAGACTAAGGAAAATGGAGTTGCTCCTGTTGAAGTACGCGCAGATGTGCGATAACCATGAAGGGCAAAAGGCAACATCTCATGCCAGTCTTTGTAGGTTACTGTCATTTTTTTTGTATGATTTTCTTGATGTTCTTGTTGGCAGCTTCCACCGCGCCGTTCATCTTTGGTCGATATGGAGAAGAATTATGATGCTTGATCTTGAACTGTGTGCAAAGTTCAGTAATCATTCTGTTGTTTAGATTCGTGCCATTGTCCGTGATAATCCGTTCAGGGATGCCGTACTGACAAATGAGATTGTATTTGATGAACCGGGCCACCACATTCTTGGTAACAGAAGCAAATGAAGCTGCTTCTACCCACTTTGTGAAGTAGTCAATAGCGACCAGGATAAAGCGATGTCCGTTGGAGGCAGTAGGTTTGATTTCTCCAATCATATCAATACCCCACATTGCAAAAGGCCAAGGAGCCGTCAGGACGCTTAATGGAACTGGAGGTACATGTACTTTGTCAGCGTATATCTGGCATTTGTGACATGTTCGGGAGTGATGATGGCAATCTGTTTCCATGGTAGACCAGTAATAACCTGCTCTCAGGATCTTTTTAGCCATTGTATGTCCACTGGAATGAGTACCGAAGGCACCATTGTGCATTTCTTCCATGATCTGTTCTGCTTCCTTCTTGTTTACACAGCGAAGTAAAGTTGAGTCATGGTTGCGTTTGTATAGGGTTCCATTGCTTAGAAAGAATTTGGCAGCAAACCTCCTTAGAAACTTTCTGTCGTTAATGGATGCCCCTTCAGGGTACTCCTGAGCTTCGAGATATCTTTTTACTTCATGGAACCATGGTTTTTCCTCGGTTCCTTCGGTATTGATCTCATTGCAATAGGATGGTTCATCTTGCCTGTAAATGGTGATCATAGGCGCCTCGTTGTCCCACCTGATTTTGAACATGGATGACATGGTAGCTAAAGCATCAGCTAGTTGATTTTCCTCGCGTGGGATGTGTTCGAAAGTGATTTCTTCGAAGTAAAGAATCAAACTCAGCACATGTTCTTTGTAAGGAATTAGATTTGGGTGCTTTGTGTCCCATTCCCCTTTGACTTGGTAGATTACCAAGGCCGAGTCTCCGTAGACTTCCAGGAATTTGATTCTTAGATCGATCGCAGCTTTGAGACCCAAAATACATGCTTCGTATTCGGCTATATTGTTAGTGCAATTGAAGCATAACCTGGCAGTGAACGGTGTGTAACTTCCTGCGGGGGAAATGATCACAGCCCCGATGCCGTTGCCAAGTGCATTAGAAGCTCCGTCAAAAACCATAGTCCACCGGGATCCTGGCTCGGGTCCTTCTTCTGGTCCTGGTTGTTTGTAGTCATTGACTAGCATAATGTCTTCGTCTGGGAAGTCAAAGTTCAATGCTTGATAATCATCCACTGCTTGATGAGCCAGATGATCAGCTACCACACTTCCTTTGATTGCTTTTTGTGAAGTGTATTGAATGTCATATTCTGTTAAGATCATTTGCCATCTCGCTATTCTTCCAGAGAGAGCAGGTTTTTCGAACACGTATTTGATGGGATCCATCTTGGAGATTAGGAAAGTGGTGTGATTTAGCATGTACTGTCTTAGTCGGCGAGCTGCCCAAGCTAAGGCACAACAAGTTTTTTCGAGTAGTGAGTATCTTGTTTCACAATCGGTAAACTTTTTGCTAAGATAGTAGATTGCGTGCTCCTTTCGGCCGGATTCGTCATGTTGTCCTAGTACACACCCCATTGAGTCTTCTAACACAGTTAGGTACATTATCAGAGGTCTGCCTTCCACAGGTGGCAACAAGATTGGAGGTTTTTGGAGATATTCTTTGATTTTGTCAAAGGCTAACTGGCATTTGTCATTCCACCTTTCCACTTGATCTTTCTTCAACAGTTTGAAGATCGGCACACAAGTAGTAGTCATGTGGGCAATGAATCGGGCGATGTAATTTAGGCGTCCCAAGAATCCTCTGACTTGTTTCTCAGTACGAGGTATAGGCATTTCTTGAATGGCTTTAACCTTGGCGGGATCAACCTCAATACCTTTGCTGCTGACGATGAAACCTAAGAGTTTGCCGGATCTTACTCCAAAAGTACACTTATTTGGGTTAAGTCGCAACTTGTATTTCTTGAGTCTGTCAAACAACTTGTGTAAATGACCCAGATGTTCTTCCTCGGTGTTGGATTTTGCAATCATGTCATCGACATACACCTCTATTTATTGATGAATCATATCATGAAATAGCGCTACCATTGCACGTTGATAGGTTGCTCCTGCGTTTTTCAGACCAAAGGGCATTACTTTGTAACAAAAGGTTCCCCAGGGTGTTGTGAAGGTTGTTTTTTCCATGTCTTCGGGTGCCATCTTGATTTGATTGTACCCTGAGAATCCGTCCATAAAGGAGAATACCTTGCATTGTGCGGTATTGTCAACCAGTACATCGATGTGTGGTAAAGGGAAATCATCTTTGGGGCTTGCCCGGTTTAGATCTCTGTAGTCCACGCACATTCTGACTTTCCCGTCTTTTTTAGGTACAGGCACGATGTTAGCTATCCAAGGAGGATAACTTAAAACTTTTAGGAATCCGGCATTGAACTGTTTTTCAACCTCGTCTTTGATCTTTTTTGATATATCAGGCCTACTCCTTTGTAGTTTCTGTTTGACCGGAGTGCTACCTTCTTTGATTGGCAGGCGATGAACTACGATGTCCGTGTCAAGGCCTGGCATATCCTCATAGGACCAGGCGAATATCTCGACGTAGTCTCGCAGCATTTGAATCAGTCTTTGCTTGACGCTGTGTTCTAAATCAGCCCCTATTTTGACTTCTTTCTTTTCTTTGCTGCCCAAGTTGATGACCTCAATTGGCTCCTCGTGAGGCTGTATGGCCTTGTCTTCTTGTTCTAGCAGCCTTGCAAGTTCTCTTGGCACTTCACAATCTTCCTCACTTTCGTCCTCAGTTTGGTAGATCGGATTTTCAAAGTCATGACGGGCAATAGCAGAATCGTTGTTGACTGGATCCAGAGTGTATGTGAATCTGCATGTTAATTATGTGAGTATGTGTGAAGAAAAAAAACATAGCTATTAGAAAGCGAAGAAAGAAGGAAAAAGGATCACAAAATTTAAATATGCAAGCGTCCCATGATTTTATTGAATGCACATGATTATGATATGATAAGCCCTTATAGAAGGACCGGTGTGCTAAGGCACACGTCTTTCAAGCTCATGGTTCGATTGTTCAGGAACCACTTTTATCTTTGCACAATATACACAAAGAAAACAGGAAATGGCATTTACTCCTGGTCAAAGGAGATCACATCCTCAGCTTTCCAGTTGTTCAATCCACTGTTGTGAGCAGGGGGTACCCAGCTGTTCCAATTGCAGTTGTCTTTTTCATCTTCCACAGCATTGATTTCATTAGTGGGAAAATGAGCCGGTGATCCTTTGGGATAAGGGATATACTCTGCTGGATACGAGAGCCCAGGCTGAGATATCTCTGTTGGCTGAGCGAGATGCTCGATAAGGTCGTCCCATGCAGTCGGGATGATGTTTTGAATAGAGACTTATGCATCCTGATGAGGAGTGTATGCTGACAGAAAGCAACCCTCGTTATTTGGTATTTCCCTGGCTTTTTCAAGAGCGAAATTGTCATCGTACTGTTCATCCCATCCAGTTGGGACAATGTCCTCCATAGCAATTTGTGAGCTTGAAGGAGCGGAATATTTCACCATATAGTCATATTTGCCGCTGGGTTCTCCTAGCGTGTCCCATACTTCTTTGGGTGGATTTTGATATTGCTCAGTGACAGGACCTGTGAAAATTTGATCATTTCCAATTTGATCACCCCATCCAGTCGGGGTAAGGTCTTCCATAGCAATATAAGAATTCTGAGGTTCGGCATACTGATAATTATACCCGCCGTTTGGTTCTCCCACAGCATCCCACATTCCCATGGAAATAGGTGGAATTTCATCTGGATATGGCTGAATGACGTGGTTCATGAACACTCCTTCATCTTCAATAGCGTTTATTTCTTGGCTGACGAAGTGTGACATTAATCCTTCAGAACGAGGACTTTGATCATTCTTTTGATTTTCACCATCATAGCCCAGACCTAGTTTGTTAGACTTGTAGGGTATATCGGGAAGCTGTCCCCATACTGTGCAATCACCCTGTTCAATCATGGCTTTGGCATCTTTGAGAGAAGCCATAGTTGTAGTTGGAGTAGCAGGAATATGCTTGGTGGTAGAGACATCTGGGGAGACCACCTCAAATGATTGGCATGGAGTTTCAATGAATTCGTCCTCCAACTTAACATATTTGGAATTGCTTAGGTGACTAACCACATATTCCTCTTCGCCATAGACTGTGACAATCTTTCCTTTTACTGGATATTTTAACTTCTGATGCAGGGTAGAAGTTACAGCGTTTGCCCCATGTATCCAAGGGCGTCCAAGTAAACAGGAGTATGCTGGGTGAATTTCCATTACGTAAATGATAGAATCAAAGATCTGAGAACCCACTCTGACTGGGAGATTCACTTTTCCGTATATCGTTCTGGTTGATCCGTCAAAGGCTCTTACCACAACATCACTTGGTTGTAACACAATTCCTTCAGAGTCAAGCTTTTCTAGTACTGTTTTTGGTAACACGTTCAAAGAAGAACCGTTATCTACTAGCACATGAGATAGAGTGGTGCCCTTACATTCAATGGAGATATGTAAGGCTTTGTTGTGATTTTTCCCAGCAGGGGTTAGATCCACATCGGAGAAACCGAGACCATTGCTCACGGTTAGATTGGCAACACAATTCTCAAATTGGTCGACTGAGATCTCTTGAGGCACATGCGCAGCTTTGAGGAACTTCATCAGAGCTTTGGCATGAGCTTCTGAATATTTTAGCAGAGATAGCATTGAGATTTTTGAAGCAGTGTGCCCCAGTTGCTCAACAATATTGTAATCACTCTTGCAGATGATTTTCAATATTTCCTCCATTTCTTGCTTTGACGGATCCTCAGCAGTGATCTCCACCGGGGTTTGAATTTGTTCAACTTGTGGCTCTTTGCCTCGAGCGTTGACATTTTGATTAGGAACTGGGACTCGGACTGGACTAGCAGCAACCTTTGGAGAAATTTCTGGTGAAAAGATTCTTCCACTTCTCGTGATCTTGCTGGTACCCACAATATTACCCACAGTTGGAGTAGTTAACTTTGTGACCTCTTCAGTCGAGGTACCCTGCTTAACTCCATGAACGTAAACATTAGTGTCATATCCCCATGGGACAGCTTTGTCTGAGGAGTATGGAAATGGAGTTGGACTAGCAATGACTACTGATGCTACTTTGAGTGTAGCAGAAATTTTGAATGGAGCCTTGGCAGAGATTTTGAATGGTAAGCTGGATATCACTGAGGCATCCTCTATTCTTATCCCGTTTGCAAAGACTTCGCACAGCACGTCCATAGAAGGGAGCCTCTCAAACATAATGATACGGCGATCCATCCATTTTTGAATTCCCATCCTCAGATTTTCACAACCATTGGGCAGGCATGAGCAATAAAAGCAGTCGGGGTCACACCCTGGAAAGTAACCAGCTCGGATTAGCTTTCCTTTGACTTCGCAGAGTGGAGTTGATAATTCGTTCACATCATAGATGTAAACAGTGTCCAGGATAGCGTTAACAGTTTTGTCATGCTTTGGCATAGGTGTTGTGATGACATTTGGAGTTTCGGGAGGATCGAACTCAATTTCCCCAGTATCTATCATATCTTGTATTTTATTTTTCAGGGCCCAGCAGTGATTTGCGTCATGTCCTGGACAGTTTGAGTGGTAGGCACATGTCGCATCAGGGCGATAATTCGGAGAGGAAGTGTTGACATTCTTTGGAGGACCTCTTAAGGTGATCAGATCTGCTTTTAGCAAGTGCTGCAATGCCTGAGAGATTGGCATGTTGATTCTGGTGAAATTTCTTCTTGGTGCATCTGGTCGATGCGTATATTTTGGCTGTTGATCTTTTTGAGGTGCAGATGCGGAGATCAGAACTGCCCCTACAGATTGATGCTGCTTACTTTTGCGACTTTTCTGAATTTGTGTTGCATTGACCTCATTTCTCCCGCTGATGGGCCTTTTTGTAGTACCAGAGGTGGAACCCATTTGAATTTTTCCATTTTGAATGCCACTTTCGACACGTTCTCCGGTCAGTATCAGGTCAGTGAAACCTGATGATGAGCTTCCCAGCAAATGGCTATAGAAAGGGCCAGTTAAAGTGCCCATGAACATGTCAACTAGTTCGCGATCAGATAAGGGTGGTTGAACCCTTCCAGCCATATCTCTCCACTTTTGTGCATATCCTTTGAAACTTTCTTTTGGTCCCATAGACATGCCCCTTAGTTGAGTACGGGTTGGCGCAAGATCAGCATTATATTGGTACTGTTTGTAAATAGCAGCAGCTAATTCTTCCCAAGTATGAACCTTGGTATTTTCCAGCTGATAGTACCACTCGAGTTGTGTACCCGACAGACTTTCTTGGAAGAAGTGAATCCACAATTTGTTATCTGTCGTATGAGGTTGTATCTTCCTCACATAGGATCTCAGATGTAGTTTCGGGCAAGAAACTCCATCATATTTTGCAAAGACAGGAACTTTGAATTTTGGAGGGATAACAACATCCGAGATGAGCCCTAGATCATTGAAATCTAAGCCAGGTATTTTTTGTATCTCCATAGCTTTCATACGGTCTTCCAGCTGTTGGTATTTTTCATCATCCGGTTCGTCCCCAGAACGATCATTTTCTTCATTTGAAGAGAGCGAGGGTTTGGCTGAACCCTGGTTGCTTTGATTGTCTTCTTGTTCATCATCACCGACTGTTTCAGGGATCAGTGGCTTTGTGAACTTTTTGACTGGGATTTTGATCTTTCTTCTCAGGTGACTCACACCTACAGATCCTTTGGGCTTCTTTTTCTTCTTGATTATCAGGGCTTTCAGTTCTTGCTGCCCCTTTGCCAGTTCCAAGATTGCCACTTGCACTTGGGCATTCTGTGCTTCGAGATTCTTGATACTTGCCTCGGATTCCATCTCTTCTGACTGAAATAAACAGCGAGGAGATGAGAAATCCGTCATGAGAACCTGTTATGAAATGTGTATGACTGGATGCCATGTGTATGCAATGTATGAAATGTATATGCAATGTATATGAATGCAATGTATGTATATGCAATGCATGAAGTGAAATGTGTGTGCAATGTTTCAAGGATCTTAGAGTTTAAATTTGTTAAAGAAGAAACAAACGTTAGTTAATCAATTTATTTCTTTTTTTTTGCTTTTTTTTTTCTTTGCCTCATTTGGGCTTACAAGACAGAAATAAAATAAATGATCCTTCAGGTCTCCCGTGGACATTTTCTCTTTGCCCCCAGGAATGTGTTGATCTGCTGTTCTTCTTGAAGCTGTCCGGTGAGCTCCAATATCCTTCTCTCATAGTCTTCACAGTATGATTTGAAGGTGTCTCTTTCCTCTTTGAGTTGAACCCAAGATTTTTGCAACTCTTCTAGGTCAGTTGGCATGTCCGGGTGTAGAATAACTTGAGGTTCATATCCTTCGACCTCTGGTTCAATAGTCACAGGTAGAACAGCAGGATATGGCATAAGGAGTTTCTGAGCATGAGTGCGGACCCATCTGAGGTAAGGTTCCATAGGTATAGAATTCCAATGCCCCAGAGTTTTGCTTTCTATTCTATAGACACTGCCCCATGCCTGTATGAACCTTTGTCGGTGTCTATGAGAATCATTCTCGTAACCAAACACAATGCCACGGATAATCATGTCATGAGGACCGTTGCTCCTTGCATATCCGAATTGGCGTAGAGCTAAAGAGGGATTGTAAGTGATGCCTCCTTTGATGCCAAGGAGTGGCACATTAGGGTACTCTCCACAATGATCAATGATAGTAATGTCTCTTTGAAAGAAGTTGTTCCACCGGATATCTGAATGAGACAAAGACATAATCCTGTGAGACCATTGCATTCTTTGTTCATTTCTTAACACTGATCGGGGAAGATGAAATGTAAACCACCTAGCCAGTAGTGGTATACAGCACATGAGAGTTCCTCGTTTCTTCATGGTACGAGTGTGTAGAGAATGTAGAATGTCTCCCAGCAATGTTGGTACCGGGTTACGGATTAGGAAAAGGTTGATGATGTGTACACTTATGAAATGGTCGGGATTTGGGAATAAAACCAACCCATAGATCAAAAGTGCCATAACTTCCTCAAAAGCTGGATAACTTTTGTTTTCTAGCAGTATTCGAGCCTTTTCCAACAAGAACTTGGCAAGCAAACCCTTAACTCCACTCTTTGTTTCCCAATTGGACTCGATTTCTGATTTCCGCAGATGTAAAGCAGCAGCAATGACCTCAAGTTTTGGAGTTCTTTCTAAACCAGTGAAAGGTAATTGATTTTGAACAGGTAATCCCATTAGTTCAGAGAATTCTTCCAAAGTGGGTACCAACTGGTAATCAGGAAAGGTAAAGCAATGATGTTCAGGGTCAAAGAACTGGAACAGGACCCGTATCATGTCTTCTTCAAATTTTGAGGTAACCAAATGGAGTAGGTGACCATGCCTTTCAGTGAATTGAACATTCCTGGGGAATTCTGACACTAAGTCTTTTAGTTCAGATGGTACCGTTGAGATGTTGATTCGGATGTAATCTTTGGTGGCGGGAGCCATTACCTGCAAAAACAAAGGTAAACTCTTTGATCCTTGAAGTGTTTGGTGCAAAAATGATATGCTTATGATGCAAACATGTGGCACACAAAAACAAATCAAACAATAGCCTTAGGTTTAAAGGCTTGCATGGAGCTGATAGGTGATACCCTCCCCACTGAAGTTGAGTTGGTTAAAACCTGTCCTAGAATAGTATTCGGGTTCTATGATCCTTGGAAGTAACATCTCAATACGGCGCTCGAGCGGCCGATCAAAATATTCCTCGAGGATAACTAACTTCGATCAATTTCAAAGCTAGCCACTTAATAGGCCACAAGTCAAGTTCAACTAAAAAGGTTCTAAGACAAATTAGTGTTTAATGACATTTCGGAAGCCTAATATACTCCTTGATCGTTTTCAAGGGACATCAGTATAAACCAAAGTATCGCACTAACGATGACTACCAGATCAACCGTATCGGTACATGCCGTACAGTTTCCTTGGTCTATTGTCATATACTTAAGGTATCTCGAGATTCGGGTTAGAATCTTTCACACAAGCAAAATACCCAAACAAACCTTTGAAAAATAGAGCAATCAAGTCAAACAATTGAAAACATCGAAGTGATCTATTCTCTTAAGGTAACCCCTTTTGAAAACATTTTGTTTTTTGAAAGTATTTCCCCAGCAGAGTCGCCAGTTCTGTGGACCTCCGATTTTTTTAATCCCGGGCCATACCTCTGTTCTGTAGAGATACGTGAACTGACTCTTTTTTGTCGCTTAATGCTTTCGCATTTTTGAAAATTCACAGAGTCGCCACCGACCTTTTATTTTATCCAATTAAGGAAAGGTTTATAAAAGAAACAGAAAAAAGACCTTTAAGAAATTCTGGGTAAGGGGGTAGGTTATACAAAGGGAAGGTGTTAGCACCCTTTGTATCCATGGTTATCCATGGGCTCTTAAGTTTGCTTAGCTCACTTGTTTTTCGATCACTTTTCAATTGCTCTGAAATTGCTCATATGTGGTTTCAAATACTTTTGTAAATTGAATTTTGTAATGATCCGTGTGTGGATGTATACAAAATGCTTGTTTATCTTTCGAAAGATGTTTTGAAAAGAACGTTAACTTTGTAATAATCCGTGTTTGGATGTATACAAAGTATTGTCTTTTTTGAAAGTTTTATTTTGAAAAACAACAGTGTATGAGAATTTTGTTTGTTTTGATTTGAGCAAGCAAACTAGGAGGTCTACCCTGAGTTGTAAGGTCTTTATCCTATTTCCTTTAAAAATCTATCCTTTCACCGGATATAAAAGCAAGGTTCGATTTTGTACTCAAAACAGTAGAATTTTGACTTTGATTTTGAAAAGAATGAGAAGGGATTACCTTAAGAGGTGCAAGTGTGATTGTGATTGGATTCAGATATTTTATCTTTGAAGTTAGTGATCTAACGGTTCAATTTTATCTTTGACATACACGCAGTTTATATTTGCTGGAAATTAAAATGCGGAAATGTAAAGTGCGGAAAGTAAATCTACGCTATTACATCGATTGTGCAGGA